>NC_139512.1:73230664-73495061 GCF_947247035.1 Vipera ursinii
TTTACATTCTAGTTTTTATAATTTAACTAGATATGCAATATGTAAATATTTTAGTATGTCACTATTACATGTATTTGCACCTTACTCATATACTTACATTGTGCTACACAGATTTGTATTTAATCTGGGAAAAGCCTCACAAAATCTTTTTCAGCGACCCAATCTGAAGCCTCTGGTTCTGATGACTGACCCAGATTGGACCCTGCAACATTATCCTGGGACACGTATATTCACCTTCATTCATGACAAAATCTTTTATTTATTTATTTGCAAATGTGAGATCTCAGAAATTAGAGCTAATTGTGTACAGGTGTGATAAATGGCAGTAGGAAGTGAGGAAATGGTTTGCAATTTGATGGTAAGCTGGGTGGAAGCTAGGGAATGGAGGGAAACATACACACAGACACTTATCTATGTGCATAAGTACTTGTGTGTGTTATACTGTGTATGTGTGTGTGTTTGTGAGCGTGCACACACACACACATCACATAAATATTGAAAATAGTCACTTTCATAGTATTTCTTTTTTTATGTTTCAGCTATACTTAGTTCCTGATTGTCATGTTTATATAGTAGAAACAAATTGTGTGGTTTTCAAAGTCAAAATGTAGCTCATAGCAATCCTGATATGTGGTTTAACGGCCCCCATTACTATTTGCATTTGATAATACTGCTCTCCACCACTTCCCCCAGATCAGAATCATTTGCCCTTCCTACACAGTCCGGAGAAATAATTACAGGCAACAGCTAGAGATTCACTACACCATCCTCTTAGCACTCTCAAAGTCAAAGGGCAAGTTTGGCTGTGCAGAATCAGAATTGGAAAGTTTCCCCTCTCATCTTGTTGCAAGGCAAGTGGCACCATGGTCTCTAACATGGCAGGAAGAAAGGAATCTCTTTTCTGCCATGTTGCACTCTTGGTGTCAGTTGCCATATCCTTTGTTCTGAGACTCACTGTTTAGAGTGGAAGGCAGGAACAGATGGTGGGGAGGGGCAGTCATAGTAAACCACACTAGTGTGTAAGGGGTGTAACATGGACATCTGTTGCTTTCTCCTGCAACATCTCCAGGAGAGTACTAAAAGAGCCTTGGTGGAACAGTGGGCTAATGCCTCCTTAAGTAACACCAGCTGCCTGCAATTAGTGCAGGTTCGCATCCCACCAGGCTCAAGGTTGACTCAGCCTTCCATCCTTCCGAGGTAGGTAAAATGAGGACCCAGATTGTTGGGGGCAATTAAGCTGACTTTGTAATAATGCTGCTTGGGGGGCAGGCGAAAGCCCTAATAAGCAGGCATATACATAGAATGAAGGCTACTGCTAAGCTTGTAAGCTGCCCTGAGTCTTCGGAGAAGGGCGGGATATAAATGGAATTAAAATAAAAAAAAATTCAGAATAGCCCTTCCAACGTCTCCTCCTATTATGAAATTCCAGAAGATTCTTCACTGACATAGGCAATTACAGATAAAAGTCCATGGAATATTAATTTGCTGTGTCCTGGGGTAGAGACCAGGAAACTTTGAGTTAAGCTTTACAAATGAGTGGGAAGAAAACAAAAAACTAACACAAAGCTACATTGAATCCACTTTTCTTGGCCAAATCTAATTGCTCTATTAAGAGGACCTAAATACCCTGTCTCTCTTATAAAAAATCCGAGACACAGGGAACAGTGGATGCTGAAATTCTGAGCAGCAAGATGCAGGGATTGAACTCACAAGCTGCCTATAAGGGAGAAATGCCTGTAGAGAAATATGTTGGGTTGTTATAAGCAAACTGTGTCACAGGCAACAATTCAGTCAAATTCTTTGACATAGCAACACAGATATTGTTCTAATAATGGATTCATTTTATTTGATTTTGCATTTATTGTTAAAGATGTGATAATGATAAATACAACTAAATGTCTGAAAGAGGGCTTTCAAAATTTGGATGTAAACTGAGAGCCACAAAGACATGACTGACTAAGAACCTGTACTTAACAACAATGCATTGTTTTTTTTGAGTTGTTGCAAGGACCTCGATGCACCATTTTGGCATACATTATCACAAAAATGGTTCTGTAACACTATACTTCTGTAATATCAGTAATAAAATCCACTTATACTAAACTGCTGGTGGGGGGGGAAAGGAAGTGTCTGTCCAGTTTTACAGGGACAGGCTTAGTCCAATGACAGACATGATGGGATTAAAATACAGCAATCTTTTAAGACTCTTATTTCACAATGGTTCAGTCTACCTGATTGCTTTCAGGACCTTACAATAAGTGGGATAGCATTTAAAGAATTGCAGAAAAAGAATATTGAAACATTTGACAGAATCTAAAAATGTCATAATATAAAAGGTATAAATATATATAAATATAAACTATTAGTGAACTGTGCCTGAGAGTCAGAAAAGATCAAAGGTTTGATACTATGATTAAATGAAGAATTTTAACACAGTGCTATAGTAGAGATGCAACAATGGGAATTTCAATGGAAGAATATGAAGTTCATTTAGAAAATTATATTTCTAGAAGATCAGTACAAGATGTTTTATTATTGGCACATTACTGGCACATTACTCCACTTTTGATTTCCAAAATGAATAATTCATTTTCTTAATCACATTGGAAAAGTAATGAGCACATTGGATCATTTTTTCACATTTATTTGGTGGTAATTATATAATGGTAATGATATAAAATTCAACAATTCTGGAAAATGATTCATATTGGAATGAAATAAATCTTGAACACTAAATTATCTTTGCAACCCAATATATTTGTATTACATTTAATAAACCATACATACTGAGCTAGCTCTATATTTATATGTTAACTGCAGCAAGAATGTTATATTTGTCTCGTTGCTTAGTATAGATGCTTAGTTTCAGGATTGTAGTACAGACTACAGAGGAATGAAAATGGAAGATCATATTCAGATTTAGTGATGTGCATCTGGTAGTCTGTTTTGTAAGCCAGGAATATATGTGGTTTAGAAACTGAATAAGAATAAAAAATTATCCCATCTGATCTGATGTGAGGATTTCTGCTTTCTGTAAACACTCCAAATACTTGTGAGGTGTGTGTACCACACTGAGTGGATTGCTCCCTCCAAAAAATTTGTCACTGCTGGAAAGCTGCTTTTATAGCAAATAACCCCTTATTGAAAATATAATTTCTTTCAGCTGGAAGCAATCATCTGAAATAAAATGTATAAGGCATAAGGCAGGAGATCATTCCTTCTCTCTTTTGATGCTTGAAGCAGAAAAGGCATCCCTTTGCACACAACGCCATAAGAGAGATTCAGATGACTTGGTACTGGCTGGGAAAAGAAAAGCATTTTTGAGCCTCGAAATGCTTCTTGGTTGTAGGTAGACTATCTGAATTTGACCGAACAAATTAGGGAAGAATTCTCTATAGAAACTGACAAAGTCCAGAAAATGCTGGTTATCATTCATATTTTTAGGTGCGTGCCCTGAGAGTATGAATTGTACTTTTGCAGGATGTACTTGTATTCCTACTGAAAAGTCTTGTGCCCTAAATAGTCCAACTGTAGACGATCAAACACACATTTTTCCACTCAGTAAAGTGACTGTATGTGCAAAGTAGTTTCAAAACATTTCTGATGTGAGCCTTATGCAAAGACGAGTCTTCTGAGAAAAAAAAATAGTATATCACCCAAGCGCACCACTACCTATTTTTTCAAAATATTAGCAAATATTTGATTCACGAATCTACAGAAGACCCTGACATAATTAGTCAATCAAAAAAACAAACATTACTGTTTATTTAAATTTGCCGTTCCTGAAAACAATGGCTGTTAAATATTTGTGGCCTTCTTTCATTCTGACCAAATTGAGATTGCTCAAGTCCAACTCAAATGCTTGCCTTTCAAAGACAAACCAATACTCTTCAATAAGAAATTATGAATAATGAACCTTATTACAGCGTATAGTTTATAGTTATGCACGGTCCTCAAAGAATCATCTTTCTTTGAGATGAAAAACATTGGTGCAGACATTGAGGATTGAGAAAGGTATACAAATCTTCCTTCAGATGATTGTCCAGAAACTCCTCCAACATGGCTAACTCTCAAGGAGCACAACTGAGTCCAAAACTTATGTTGATAAGCAAAACATTGCTTAAGTGAGTTCTGCCCCATTTTACAATTCTGACAGGAAATTTCCTTGGCTAGCTTATAACCACTAACCTCAAATCAAGGGGAAAATGCTTGGTCTACTGCCTGGGAGAAGAAAGGTTTGTAACGTGAAAGTAATGTGGAACACTCTGTTTCGAGCCAGGTGATGGTCAAGGGACAGACTCAATCCAGTTTTAAGTAACCAGTACTAACAGGTAGTTAGATCTGGTGATGGTTATCTCACAGTAGGTCTTCTGTCTCCCAATCAGCATCCCAAGCAATAAAGTCTTCTGTAGCACAGGTAATGTAGTCACACACCATTGGTCACACCTGAGTGCTGACTTGATAGAACAATTTATTTTCTTTAACATGAGCTTCCCCTTGCTGGACTTCCCTGAGTTTTCATGGAAAAAGGCTGACAAGTAGTTCCTTGCTTCTTTAGATTACAGAAAGCAATCTGTCCATGTCCAGGTTTTAAGAGTAAGATTAATATTAATTACAGCCTAATAGCCAGAAGATACAATTTACATTAAATATGTATATTACATACTGTACACACAAACATATTTAAAATCTATAGGTATAGTAAAAGCTAAGTATAAAATACAATAACATAAAAAATAAGAAAGATGATAGCCACAATCAACAAAATTAACACAGTTGTTCAATCACAAGTAAACAAAGAGACACATAAGATTGAGTAACCTATCAGAATCCTTGTCACACAAAAGAAGCAGCAGATAAGCTTTGTACTCTCTACCAGGATATTTCTTTACAGTCGGATGAATATAGGAATATAGGAATAAAGAGAGCAGCAGAGAAGCACATATACTGATATAAAAGGTTATTTTTACAACACCCCAACAATATTGTAAAGGCTAGTGTGTTCAACCTGACCATGCTGAAGGCCTGGAAAAAGTATATATAAACTATAATAGAAAGACAGAGCCAATGCACATTCTGACTTAAAATTTTTTAATAAAGAGTTGTAGGATTAGTAATTAGGCTTAAATTACTTAAAAAAATAAATTCCAAATATACTTAAGAAAACCCAGCAACTTCACATCCTAATTAGTTAAGTTGACTTAAAATGGTCTCTAAGTACCAGTGAGGTCAGATCCGCTTAGGGGGAAAAATTAACATTCAGCAGAAATTAATTAAATAGTTTTAATAAAATTAAAACTCTGGCATTCAGCTTGTCTCTAAAGTAAGGCAGCATTCTTAAAACACATTGGAACTGCAAGAATATCTCCTATAGACTTTAAACAGATTCCAGGGCATCAAACTTTGTAAAAGTACAAAGAAGTAAATAGAAAGACCTTATAGAATGCAGGAATAAAATATGCTCCTTTTGAAAAATCTGAAGACAGTTGTCAATGTCCGGGTACGGCCAATGGTGAGGGGTAATGTTAATTTACTGACTTGAACTCTGTGGCAGTCACTTGCTCACTGAAGCAAGTCATACTGCAATGAATTCCTGGATCATGTCATCAAAGAAATCCACACTGGCTGATATCGCATGGAACACCTAATTGTTTCTTGAAATCTAAGTATCACTAGTGTGTAAGATCTGTGTCGTGATTTAATACACTCCTTATACAATCCGAATTGCAATGCAATTTATTCATTGTCCCTCCTGTGGCTCCCCCATTCTTACAACTCCATGCCACACAAACATACATGCCCAGTGATGTTGATGGTCTCCAGTTCCTGAATGTTTAACTTTAAGTGTATTAGAAAAGCAGACAGTAAGGTTGGTTAGCTCTTGGAATATTTGATTATTCCGCTGTTCACCCTTGCACATTTTCTTGCAGCCTTTTCTATGGATTTGGTAACTTCAGCATCTATTTAAAAATGTAAAAAAAAATCTATTGATAAACTTACAAGTTTAACAGAACTTAATTCTGATATGCACTGTTGTAAAGCAGAGTTGTTTAAACAAAGGCCTGATAAGAAAGCTATTAGTAGACACCTGTATTAGGTATAGAGTTGGATTAAATGATTTCTAAGTTCCCTTCTAATCTGATATTCTGATAAGTTGTTAGTGATGCAAAAACATTTGTGAAGTTTTTGATTTGATGATTTACTGCAGTTCTTCTGCAGCACTTCAAGTGTTAAAGTGAGCACATGACTCTAACTTTTGTTATGTACACTACAGAGTACTCTGATGATAAGTATAATTTATATTTAGGATGGATGACAGCCAGGTTGAAATTTGTGTATATGTGTGCTTTCTTTCTTTTCAGATAGAAAGTATAATCCTATTTTTGGCAGGAAGTCTATAAAGTACATCTTTCTTTAAATATTGGGGTGGGTGTTGAAAGAACGTAATGCTTCCCTTCCAGCAACCACTGGATGGCAGCAAAAAATCAGACTTTCTTCCTTCCCTCCCTGCTGCCATCTGTGTTATACCAGATCTCAGCAACCTCAGCATTCTACTGTTTGCTATATCTAGCCATGATATTCTAGATTTGCTTCTGATTTCATAATGGCAAAAGTCAGAACAGAAATTGGATACTGGAAATCAGCTAGAATGGAACGGAGCAACAGAAATTACAGAGCAATTTATTTCGTTCATAAATAGCATATTTTCAGTTCCATGCATATCGCTGTCCAGCAGTAGCATATTGAAAACAGGCTTTCCAACCCTGAATCAAGTTCAAAATGAACAGTGTTTATTATTTACTAACATTTAATATAACCTTAAAATTTAGGATCTGGCAATAGAAATTGTTTGCATGTGTAGCAAGAGAACACTGTAATAGTTCAATGCTTTTTTTCTATTAAAATGACCAGTCTTTGTTCTCCTATCATATTTACTTCTGATTTAGGCCATGCTTTCCTCTTCCTGTCAGACCATGGGCAATTATTACTCTACAGACTGTCTATCTACAGAAATACACTCTTTTTCAAAAACACTGCACTCACCTCCATCAACTGAATATGTAGACAATGACAGTAATAACAACCTTATTACTACTACTACCACTCCTGCCCCTCTATCTTTATCCAAATATTGGCTGGCCTCAGACCCATCATGCCTATCCCGTGGAAGCATCCTTATTGGAAAACACGTTATAACAAATATGCCAGCGGTCTTATTTCTGAGCAATTCCTTCAAAGGGATGATTCTCTTTTAGGGCACTGCTCTTACCAGTCAGACTTAATCCAAGGCTTTTCTCGAGAAAGTCAATGTTTAGATGCTAATATTTTCTAGGCCATCAACTAGAATGCAGCTGCCAATGAACAATAGCATCTAGGATTAGGACAGATAAAGGAGTAGGAAGTTAATGATACATTTATATATGTTGCTCAGTATATCTCCCACCACTTCTCACTTCCCATATCTGGATTATTTATCAAACCAGACTCTTCCACCTGGTCAAACGCTAGCTAAATCCTCCAGCCAGAGCTTAAGAATTACAAGAGGATATTAAAAAGGTAACTAGAGAGGCACTCAAGTTGAAGCAACATATCACAGAATTTCTCAGAGAAAATCTCAATCAGGAAATCCCATGCTCAAAATTTTTCTTCTTGCTGACTTGGGTCTCCTGTGTCTACTGATGAAAATACTAAGATATCTATGTCCTGACACAGATGGTTTGTACACTTCTCAGTCTTAATAGACTGCTTGACCTGGATTGCCTTTCATTAAAGAACATAATTTTTCCCAGTCTTTCCCTCACCCCTTCTCCTTTTCTTTCTCCATCTGTTCAGAAGAAAAATTGAAGACAGAGGACACTAAAATGTTCTGTGATATTTTTATACTCTTCTATATCAATTTTGTGGTCACAAAGCACAGCTGAGAACTTATTAACCAATTAATAGGAAATAAATAATGCACCATTTAAAGTGGAAACAAAGCAAACCCATTAGAAATACTATGAATTCTCAAGAAACTGTAATTGCAGCTGTGATAAACCATTAGGTTAGTAATCATGGAACTGTGTTTCTTGTGCCAATGGTGTTTACTTCCAGCTAAACATGAATCTAGTGATGAAGCTAATTTGAAGCTAATCTCACTTTAAGTTGGGTGTTATGTGACAGATGATAATAAGAACATTTTTTGCCCAAGTTATAGGGATAAACTGATAAGACATTGTATAAATGGAACTGCATCTACATGGAGGGAAGTGTGTAGCGGGGTGTCTCACGGCTCTCTTTTGGGCCCAGTGCTCTTCAACATCTTCATCAATGATTTGGATGAGGGGATAGATGGGGAACTCATAAAATTTGCAGATGACACCAAGCTGGCAGGAATAGTCAACACTCCAGAAGATAGGCTTAAGATACAGAAGGATCTTGACAGACTTGAACATTGGGCACTATCTAACAAAATGAAATTCAATGGTGAAAAAAGTAAAGTTCTACAATGAGGCAAGGAAAACCAAGTGCACAGGTACCTTGCTCAATAGTAGTAATTGTGAGTGGGATCTCAGAGTCCTAGTGGACAGTCACTTAAATATGAACCAGCAGTGTGCTGCAGCTGCCAAAAAAGCCAACACAGTGCTAGGCTGCATTAACAGAGGGACAGAATCAAGATCACATGAAGTGTTAATACTACTTTAGCATGCCTTGGTAAGGCCACCATTGGAATACTGCATCCAGTTTTGATCACCACGATGTAAAAAAGATGTTGAGACTCTAGAAAGAGTACAGAGAAGAGCAACAAAGATGATTAGAGGACTGGAGGCTAAAACATATAAGGAATGGTTGCTGGAATTGGGTATGTCTAGTTTAATTAAGAGAAGGGGTGACATGATAGCAGTGATCCAATATCTCAGGGGTTGCCACAAAGAAGAGGGAGTCAAGCTATTCTCCAAAGCACCTGAAGGCAAGACAAGAAGCAACAGATGGAAACTAACCAAAGAGAGAAGCAACCTAGAACTAAGGAAAAATTTCCTGACAGAAGAATTAATCTGTGGAACAACCACGGATGATGATGATGATTGTTGTTGTTGTTGTTATTTTATCTCTATCAAGTTCTAACATCATAAATCCTAGCCAAATCATATTTACATTACTGAAAAATGAACTTTCTGTGAACAATTTCCATTAAATGTAAATGGTCCAAAGTTAGTCCTAGTTAGTCTTTCATTAACAGGCAACAAAAGATTCACAGTTCCAATGAGCCAATTATGTGGGGTTCCTATTTGTTTCTGATACACTTTCAAAATAATTATGTTTATTATGACAAAGGTACTTGGAATGCAATATTCTATTATGTGAGCCTCATTAAATTTCTTCATAAGTAAAGTATAGTTAAGGATCAAAACAAGGCTGATCAATTCTCCATATAAAAACATTAGTTCTTGGCTTTCCTGTTTTGTTGACTACCTTCTTGAAGAACTCCCACTTCTCTGTAACCACTATCACTGTTAAAATATTTTTCACCAGAGATGTCTCAGACTGAAAGGCTTGTTCCTTCTTACTTCTGCTCCAGTCAACCGTAAATTGCCATCTTCCATCAGCCAAAAACCAATTATCAGCAATATGATTTTACCTTACATAATATTTTGACTATAAACAAGGTCTTAATATTATAAGCAGAGAAACAGAGTAACAGTCATGGCTGTTCAATTCCCATTACATTTTAGCAAAACTGGATTTCTGACTAACCTGCTTAATTACAACCTAACTCAGGATTAACTAAGAATATATGTATTACAAAAGAAATGTAAATAAGGCAATGCTCCTGTACAACATCCAAGAAAAGAAAAGGAAGATGTGGAGGAGAAATGAATGATACAAGAAAAATGCATTACTTTAATCTCTGAAAATAGCTTCTAGTGGAAGGTATATTTTTACAGCTTTTACAAATTATGTATGGAATCTCATAATAAACTAGAATAAGAAATGTTTGCCAAGATTTCACTGAAAATCGTGTCTGAATAGCCAGGTGGTATGCATTCTGCTAATTGCTCTCCTTGGTACCTCCCACTCTAGTTCTTTCTGTGATCTATTTACTGCTTACTATCATATAGTAATATCCAAGTTTTTGTCTCCTAGAATCTTAACATTACAAATATTTTTGATGACTTAAGACTCAAATATCAGCTAAAGTGTTCATACTGTTTTAGCTCTATGATGCCTTGTAAAGAATCTGAAGTTTCTATGAGGCATTCCATGCCATCATTATTGAACATGAAACATACTGGTTCAGACATCATTCTTGGCTCCCAGGTTCATACTGTGCGAAGCTAGAACCAGAATGAAAAATTGCCTTACTTAAAGTTAACTCTGGAAATTTTTGATGATGTTTCATATTCTGAAAGTTCTACTGCGATTTGGATAGGAGATGATGAGTTATTTTTACATGTATACATGTACCCATGCATGTATGTTCTTTTGTATAAATATGTATTATTCAAATATTTTTAAAAAGTTGCTTTGAGGAATGTGTTACCATCAATAAAATGTCTCATTAAAGCATTCAAATTAGCCACATACTTCAGAAGGCTCACTCAGCTGTCTGCATAAGTATGTGCATACAATACTACTTCAGGCTATTAAGCTGTTCTGTTGGAAGAGCTGTCTATGCATACAAAAGCACACACAATTAAGGACCTTCATCAAAGCAGTAGCACACGTTTTTCATAAGAAATGACTATTAAAGCGCTTTGAAAAGGGTGTTTCACTTTGAAAAATCAACTTTTTGAGTGTTCTACATAGGCTTAATATATGTGTTCATTAATTAGAAATCTGTTATTCACACTTGGAAATAAATACTCACAAGGAAGGATCCTGGATGAGGTCTTTAAGGTTTATCCCACTGCGATCTTCTGCAAGGTTCCTGAAGCAACTGTCACTCACTAGCAAGAAAGTAATAAAGAGAAATATAAGAAATCAAAAGAAATAAGTTTCCTGGCAAAATGTTAGTAAAGCACCTCAGGGTTCAAATACTTCAATATAGTTTTATTTTAAGTTTTCAATAGATTTGCAGATAAGATTAAAAAAACACCCCAATATCATGTCTAAAAACTGAGTAGTAAGAATAATTAGTTATCAATAGTTAAATGCTCCAAGTTTAACCCCCCACCCCCCCAAAAGCCCAGACTACATTGTTCCAGTTCTAAACCCAATCACACAGCTTCCTCAGTCATTAATTAGAAGACTACAAGCATGACAGTGATTGATCTGTTTTCTTTTTATAAAACAACCTGCAAAAAAGGCTTTAATGGTAAAATATATTCTGGGGAAAATGTTACAAAATAGTATTTAGTGGAAATGAATTTGTGTATTGTATTAATTTGTCACTGAATTATTAATAAATCAATGACAATTATTTTCAAATAAGTGAAATAAATTACAATGCTTTACAACTCTTTGCAAAGACTAAATGCTAATCCATTGCAGTATGCTAATTATTTATGCTGCTTTGTTAAACTTTCATGGGATGTTCCATCTGAAAAAGATACACATAGTTTCTTGGCTTAATAACTAACAGACTATTTAGAATCTGCAAAAGACAGAAAAATTAAACAAATGTACTAACTCCATGAAAGATAAGATTACATTTCAAAATGACCTAAATTATTTCCTGAAAATAAGGTAAATTGTGTGGTAGCTAACATAGTAACTGAAAATTACAGAAATCTTAAAATAAGAAGCACTCTATTCAGTGCTTACATAAGCTGAAATGAGTATTTTATCCATTACAAAAAGATGCTGCCAACATTTGCAGAAATTATTATTTAGGCTTAGTTTTTACATTCCAAATTACACATAAAACCAACTAATATAACTCAATACTTATATTAAAATGAAACGTAAGATATACATCAGAGAGAAGTTTACACTAAAATCTTCAAGCAGCAGAAAGCATCCAGATATTTTTATCCATTATATAGTTTTTACATTTACAGATAGTCCTCAATTTATGACAATTGAGCCCAAAATTTCTGTTGCTAATCAAGATAGTAGTTAAGTGAGTTTTTCCCATTTTACAACCTTTCTTGCCACAGAATCGCTGTTGTTAAGTGAATCACTGCAGTTGTTAAGTTAGTAACATGGTTGTTAAGTGAATCTGGCTTTTGACTTTACTTGTCAGAAGGTTGCAAAAGGATCACATGATCCCGGGACGCTGCAACCGTCATAAAAATATGCCAGTTGCCAAGCATCTGAATTTTGATCACATGACCATGCGGATGCTGCAATTGTTATAAGTGTGAAAAATGATCATAAGTCAATTTTTCAGTGCCATTATAACATCTAACAGTCACTAAATGAATGGTTGTAAGTTGTGCGCTACCTGTAATCATTTTTCATTCCTTATTTTGCTTGGATACACCATTTTTAGATGCTAACTCAGAATTAAAAACCACTGTGGTTTCTGTGTATATATTTATGTTATGTTATATATTTATACATAAAGTAATTGAGACTTATGTCAAATCAGTGAAATGATGCAACTGAAAATCAAGCAAAGCCGTTTATATACATTATTGGCAACAGCTATCATAGGATAAGAATGGTTCAGGAAAACCTCCATGAGGGATGAGGGATTCTTCATAACTGGTGCTTCCAATCTGAAATTTTGAACTTTTCTATTTATTTTTATAAATGAATTATCTTGTACAGTATACTAATAGTAAATTAGAAATGAGAAATGTGAGATTGTCCTTATGAGGCCACGTAGCTAACAGCAAACCATGTTTTTGCACATTATGGCATTATGTTCATGAAAGCAAAAAAATAGGATAGCACTTTAACATCAAGATAATAATGAGTGCAGAGAACACAGGGCAGAGTGCAGATCGACAAAGAGCCTATCAAAACCGTAATGGAATTCAACTTCCTGGGCTCTAAAATCGACTGCAGCCCTAAGATCAAAGAGCGTATAGCACTTGGAAGGACTTCAATGTCCAACATGAATAATATCTAGAAGAATAAAGATATCAGTCTCCCAAGCAAGTGCAGATTAGTCAACACAATAATTTATCCGATTACTACTTATGGCTGCAAAACCTGAACTTTGGAAAAGGCAGATAGATTTGAATTGTGGTACTGGAAACAACTACAGTCATACCTTGGTATTCGACGACTTTCAAACTCATTGAATTTGGTAGTTGATGCATTTTAATATAAGAATGTTGTCCCCAAATGTTTATTTGATACTTGCTTTGGTAGCTTGTTTGGCACAAGCTAGAACTTATCGGTGTCGGCTGCCTTGTGACTCGCTACCCTTTCTGGCCAAAACAAAGGGTCACATATTAAGTCACATGGTTTGGTACTTGTCATTTTTAGTACTTCTCACACCTCCCAGAGCCAATTACCGACAAGTACCAAGGTAGCTCTATATTATGCATTCCATAATACAGGTGGTGATGTGTGAAAGAGGAGCATCGACAGTGCTGATCCATGGAGTGACCAAGGGTTGGACATGTCTGGATAGATGACAATGGCCTTATTATATTCAAGCGTTTCTACTCCACTGGTTAGTTCAATTAGTTTGCTACATTGTTACATTCTGATAAATAATGTAAAAATTCTAATGTATGAAAATATTTTAAGCTGATAAACAATTTGGTTCCCTTGAATGGTAAACATGCTAATTAATTTTATTCTTAGTGATTTATATCGAAGTAGCACTTATACAGTTCAGTACTCGAGTTACAGCCACAATTGGGCTCTGAATTTTGGTCATAAGTCATTGCAGTCATTAAGTGAGGTGCCCACGTGACTGCCTTGATCAATGACCACAATCTCAGCCTTCCCATTTTTGGGTGCTAAACAGCCATGTGGGTCATTAAGCAGATGAGTCAAAGAGCTGCCTGCTGAGAGATTGTTATTTCTGAATGGCAGAAAGGCTGGAAAGAGCCTTTCTACTGCTCAGAAACATTATGTTTGCTAGCAATGTTTCTGAAAGGTAGAAAACTGGAAAAAAAGCTTGGAGTTTTGGGATGCAAATTTCTTTGCTTCAGCCCAGTACTGAAGTTCCCTTTTATGCAAGGCAGACTCTGGTGCTGAGCTGAAGAAAAACGGGGAGGGGGGGAGAGGAAGTCCTTTCACAGGCGGCAGGAGCTTGTCATCTTTCCCTGTCAGCTTCCGTATTGAAGTTCTGGGGAAGCCAGCAGACAATATTGCAAATAGTGATCACATGATAGCAGAAGTTAAGCAACTGATTATAAGCTGAGGATTACCTGTATGTTAAAATTTAGATCATTTATATACGTGAAAAATATTAAAACAATAAAAAATATCAGAAAATTCACATCAAATTTGTTTAAAACTACTAAATATTATTGAAATCCATGTAGAGAGGCAGTGTAGTGTAATGGTTAAAACATCAAGCTAGAAACCTGGTGATTATGGCTTCCAGTCCTGCTTTAGGCACAAAATCAGCTAAGTGTTTTTGGGTCAGTCATTTTTTCTCAGCCCTAGAAAGGAGGCAATGGCAAATCACTTCTGAAAAATCTTGCTAAGAAAACTGCAGATGGTCTCCAAGAATCAGGTATAATTGAATGGAAGTGGAGGAGGGAGAAAGAATATCCCGGTATCTAATTTTATAAAATCACCTTCTCCCATGTGTTAAAAATAATTAAAATCCGGGTTAACAAAAAGCAGGCAAAAAGGTATTAGAGATTTTGCTGTTATGAACAACAAAAACATGCTTGGACCAGCAGATCCACATGCCATGAGATATATTTAAAAGTTGAAACCAAATGTTAAAATATTTAGTTGAATAGTGTAGAGCAATCAGTAGAATCTGGCCTGGTTCATATGCAGCTGTAAGTCACAAACTGGTTTGTTAGGTTTTTGCTTAGTTTCATGTATATATGCAGTGCTTTTTTTCTAAAAAAAAGGTGCTGGAACTCAGAGGTGCTGTCACTGGGAGCGATGCCGGTGTCTTGCTACAGCATTGCTGCCCGTCCTTTGCACCCCCGCCCCTGCGGCTTGGAGCCACATGCCGCAGGGATTCCCCTCACCACAGCCGCTGTGGGGACTCCCTTCCCCGCAGTTGCCACTCTGTGGCCCGTGCTGAGCCCCCACCCAGAGCTGCTCCGAACACCGACCCAGATATGTGTTCGTGGCAGTGGTCTCCGGCGCCAAACAGCTGATGGCCTCTGGCACTGGCACTCATTCACTTACTGCCCCGGCGCTTCCAAATGCAGTAAGTGAGTGAGCGAGCAAGTGGCGTTTGGAAGCATTTGGAACCGATGGGGCAGTGAGTGAGTGAATGAACAAATTGTGTTTGGAAGCATCGGGGCAGTAAGTGAGTGTGTGAACGAGCAAATGGTGTTTGGAAGCGACGGGGCAGTAAGTGAGTGAACGAGCAAATGACATTTGGAAGCGACGGGGCAGTAAGTGAGCGAGTGAGCAAGAGGCCTTTGAAAGAGACGGAGTGAGTGGGGGAGAGACTGAATGAAGTGCCTTTGAAAGAGACGGAGGAGTGACTGAGAGCGACTGGAGGCTTTTGTGAGCAAAGTGTAAGTGAGGGGGGGCTTTTGTGGACAAATGGTGAGAGAAAAAGGGAAAAGGGAGGGGGAGAAGGGAAAAAGAAAAGGCACTGACTTCTGACTTCCTGTTACAGGAGTAGAAGGAAGCATTAACATTGAACCTCAACTTTTTGCTTATCTATAATATTATAAACTAGCCATTTCTATAACAATAAATGAACCTAACCAATGAAACCCAAAATACCCCCCCACCCTTTTTTTGGTCATCAAGTTTTTGACACCTTGTTAAGCACTGGTGGTGCTTGAATATTGTCATGTCCTAAAAGTGGTACAATTTCTGAAAAGGTTGACAAGCCTAAATGCAGCCTAAATTGTTTATTGCCATCCTATTTGCAAATAATATCTTACTTACCTAGTTGAGATGGTGTAGTTGGGCAGCAGGGAGGCAAAGTTCCTGCCTTCACTGCAGACAACTTGCCTGTGCAACGTTTGCCGGCCAGGTCTTTTGGCACGCTCAGCAGCAATTCCTATTGGCTTTCAGGCAACCTTAGCTCTTTTATGACTCATGGACTTCAACTCCCAGAAGATGTTACATAACCTAACATCAACTGGAAGATGTTAAACTGTCCTTCTGTTTCTTTCCTTCCCCAAAATTGTGTTAATGAGTCCTCTCTAAGCTCTGCTGATCAGCTTGTCCTGGATTGTTCTGCCGCAAAACGGAAT
Organism: Vipera ursinii; assembly: GCF_947247035.1. Classification (NCBI taxonomy): domain Eukaryota; kingdom Metazoa; phylum Chordata; class Lepidosauria; order Squamata; family Viperidae; genus Vipera; species Vipera ursinii. The sequence continues at coordinate 73,246,903 of NC_139512.1, forward strand.
GGTTTGCAAGTTGCAGTTGAGACAGCCCATCTCATTTTAGATATATCACATATAATTGAAGATTGTAATTAGTTGCGTGTGCACGTTCAGCAAGTGTGATGTATTTGTGCTGGCATTTCTAGGCCTCTTTCCAACCACATCCAGAAAAGTTTGTAACAAACATTAGAATTCTCAAGGCCATGTTTGGTATTTCCCAGCAATCTGTTACTGGAAGGAAAAAGCAATCATTGCTGTGTTACTGATCCCAGAGAACCATTTGCATGTATGCAGGTATCCTTAGGGTGCCATAGTTATGGATAAGAAATATTGGTTGCAAAGTTGGTATTTCTGGATGTAATACAGATATTTTGGACTTATTTTTGTTTCTTTGCATGTTTGATATTTTTAAAAAGGCATATGCTACTGACTACGCTTATGCACATATGTAAGATCTTTTGCTAGGATACATGACCACTGCTTGTCCAGAACGTGCAAAGTGAAAGATTGTGACTAAACAACATTTTAATGTATAGATAATACCACCAGAAATTATTTTAGCCTTTTTAATAAATGTTGTTATTGATTTAAGCTCAACATGGAAAACATCATATATTGTTATGTGTATACTAAGTTAATTATTTAAAGACTGAAGTGCAATATAACTAGATTCTAAATAATCTATTTTTCAAAACACACAACAGTCCAAACAGTAAAAGTAAAGTCCAAATTAAGAATATTTCATTCTTAAGAATTTAATTTAAAGTGGTTTAGTTGTAATAGAATATGTACAAAAGATACTATTTTTTCTACCATCAGCTAAATTAGACATATTACATTGAGAAAAATGTTTCTCATTTCTTTCCTGTTACCTTTATTGATTTCATTGCAGAGATGTTAACATAGGAAATAGATTATTTTGTTATCTAATTATACCTTCCAAAAGACAGAAGCAGATGAAAAATGTGAGGTTCTTTCCTGTTGGCTTTTTTGAATTAGCTGTTTTAGATTCTAAAAGTTTAGTTCCTAAAGAAGTAACCTTGTAAATAATTTTAATGTCCTCCTCTAGTGCAGGGTAGGCAACCTTGGCTCTTTTATGACGCGTAGACTTCAACTTCCAGAATTCCTGAGCCAGCATGGCTCAGCTTGGAAACCTCTCTCTTTCCCCTGTGTGGCTGGCTCAGGATTTCTGGGAGTTGAAGTCCATGCATCATAAAAAAGAGCCAAGATTGCCTACCCCTGGCAATAGGCTTTCGAAAGCCAATAGAGGGAGCTGCTTTTTTTTTTTTTTTGCAAAAAAAGGTGCCGGAACGCCGTTCTGAGTGTTCTATGAGAAAAAAAGCCCTGATATTATGCAATTACAGCTTATGCAGCAAGCCACACAGTGGTGGGATTCAGCCGGTTCACACCATTTCAGCAGAACTGGTAGCTACGTTTTTGTTGCCCAGGCCCAGAATGGACTTCTGGAAGTGGCATACACACAGAGAACCGGTTGTTCACATACATATATTTGTCCATAAAGGACATAATGATTAGCACTGTGTGCTACTGCATAATGAAACTGAACACTGTAAACTGCAACTTGCAGAGCTAGTCTTCCATAGATCAAATTCGTATTTTAATAACTTATGCAATTTCTCATTTCTTTAATTGCTACCAATACTTGTCTTTCTCCTTACTCGCTGGTCCCTAATCAGTTCAATGTTATAAGGCATATCATTTTGTGTGTAACATGGCTTTAAACAAAAAAGAAATGAGTATAAAGATTTATTGCAAGCTTAAGTTCTCTACAAGAATGTAACCAACTAACGGTCAAGGCAACTGAGCGGGAGAAAAGAGAGGCATTCAGGGTTGGCTAGACTTAGATCTCTTGCAGGAGCACAGTTTGACTGCTCCCTCAGGATCAGACTGGTCACCTCCTATAGCTATTTAAAAGCTCTTATTTTATATATAGAATTAAACATTGATCTTATTTTTCTTAATAATATTATTAAAATTACAATTAGAAAGATAAAAACTAATACCAACAAACCTAAAACAATAAAAAGAAAAATAGAAAGTGCAGAAAAGAAAAAATAGAAAGGAAAAAATGATCAAGAAAAAGAAAAAATATAAGCAAACTATTTCCATCTTCATCCCAAGAAGTATAAACAATTTTAATAACATATTACCTTCTCTTAAAATAAAACATCTCATATACGATATCCCATCCCTTATCTATGAACAAATTCTTAAAGCTTTGCTGCTTTGGGCCTGGTCAGCAAAACTTTATTAAAAGTTACCAAAGACAAAAACTTTTCTTTTTTAACCTTGGTCAAATAAACTAAATTTATATTTCTTCCTTTTACATTTAACAGTGTTTAGTCCCTTCAAATAATGTCCTAGAATCTGATTTCCTTTCATTTTTTTCTTTATCCTTTCTCACAAAATTCTTCAAAGCTATAAAAAGACACTTTTGCAAATCCAATACAGGAAAATTATCCACATCACACTCTTGGTTTGTTATCTGAATATCCCTTTTAATTATTAAGATATCAGTGAGTTGTTCTTGTTGTTTGATGTCCAATGTAGCATTTCTTTCCACATCACTCTTGTAGCCTGTCATTTTGAAATCCACTTTTGGATCAGCCTCGGTCTTCCCCACTAAAATTTGTTTCTCTTCCAGAATATATTTAAATGCAGTTTTAAAAGATGCAGAGGCAGACACTCTTAAAATCAACTTTTGGGTCCATATTCAAAAATATATTTTAATATGTCCAATGTTAAAATATTTTGCTCCATTATATATTGGTAAATTGTATTTAAATATTCTTGTCCTTTAATTGCAATCTTTAGTTCCTTCTGGTTCTCTGTAGTGTCCAACCTTCCAAGTCTCATCCTTTCATGTTTTTTTTAACCAAATTCAAAACGAAAACATTTCCCCATGGAAGAATTCTTCTGGTTAACTCCAAAATCTTACTTCAAATCCATCTGGATATTTTGACTGTTTGAAACTAATTGCCCTTTTGCTGTTTATTAAAAAAAGTCCTTAAATTGTATTTAAAATTTCTTTTGATGAGCATTCATAGGAAGCTTACAATATCAAACTGTTGACCCAAACCTGCCAGAGATCACCATCTTGCAGTCTCCTTGCAACTATACAAAATACTTGTGGGAGATTGCAAGTCCTCTCCTTATCCAGAGAGAAATTACAAAGAGCTGATTGACTCATCAGCATTTAATTTTGCCGTGGTCATCTTCAGAACAGTCATCTTTATTTCTTCCCCAGAAGTCCCCAAAACAAGGACCTTAGGACACAGTATTAATCAAATTAACAAAGAGTTTATAAGCAGAGTGAAGACTTCAATCCAAAATTGTAAATTCACATTATTATTTTCCATGTTAAGAGAATAACCATTTATGTTATATTGCTTGCTAGATACCTAGGTATGATGGTGATAAATTCCAAATTTTTGGTGCATTATTTCAAAATTAAATTCAGATTTTAAATCATATGATTTCATAAACTGTATACATAAAACATTTATGGAAATTAAATTAAAATGGAACAATAGAGGGACAAGCCTATATAACATGTGTACGTATGTTACAATTTTATACTTCCCAACATAATGAAATTGAAATCCAGCTCTTAGGTAGCCAGCTGAGATGAAATAAATTTTTTTGTTGAATTGACCTTATCTTAAGATATAAGAAATATAAATTTATTATTCAAAGGAAACATATTTGATATTTTAAGACCCCTAACCATTTATTTTCATTTGCCTGAAACATACATTTTAAAAAATTAAAAAGAGGAAAAAAATACAAACAGAAAAAAATGAAAGCACTAAATAAAAAGATAAAATTAAGAAAAATACAAAGGAAAGCATTTGTGGGGGAATATGGTGGCACAGAGGTTAATGATGCTGGAACTGCTTGCCAAAATTAATCTGCATTCTGTCAATTCAAGTCCAGCTCCATGAGACAGAGTGAGCTCCCATTGCCCGATCCCTAATTCCTGCCCACCCAGCAGTTTGAAAGCAAGCAATTTTTTGCGAGTAGATAAATGGATACCACTTTGGTAGGTAAAAAACCTCATTGTGTTCATGTGTGTGGAAAGCGGACACCAGTGCTGGACCTGGCTGGACACGAAGCACTGCAACACAAAGCAAGGTGATGAGGTAAGACCAATGGAGGAGCCCGAAGTGCTGCTAGTTAATTGGTGTGAAGCTAACTTGCCCTCCCCTGGTGCACCAAGGATAGATACACAAGCACCGAACAGAATGAACTAGCAATCTAGGCTGTCAAGACTGCATTGTGTTTAGCATGTGTAGATTTCCCACACTGTATGCAAGTGGTCCCCAATCCTTGCGCCTTGGCGATCTAGCTGGGGGGGGAGAAAGGGGAACTGGGCCATGCGAGTGGCGGGCCAGCACACGTGCATGCAGAGCTCCATTCACGCAAGAGAGATGAGAAGCTTTTGGGGCATGGTCTCAGCTCCTTCAGGCTTCTCCATGTCAAAAGCTTTTGCAAAGGAATGGAAGGCCTGAAGCAGTGCAAGATCACTCCCCCAAAGCCTTTCATCCATTTGCAAACATTTGTGGCGCTGAGAAGTCTTTGGGGATGTGGTCTCATGCTCCTTCAGGCTCATTGAGGCTGCCCAACACTCCAAAAGTGGATTGGGTGTCCTGCACAGGCAACCTTGGTGAGTCAGAGAACCTGAGTAGGGTGCGCTCATCCCACTCAGCTTCTGTCTTGCCACTTTACTTTTGGAGCATTGGGAGCAGGCGACTTGACAGACTGGCTGGGGGGGAAGAGGGGAACCAGGCCGCATGAGTAGCAGGCAGGCATGCGTGCACACCCAGCTCCACTCATACAAGAAAAGTTTAGGGTGCTGCTCACAAGTGGGGCTGTGCTACTTGCATGAGTGGGGCTGCACGTGTGTGCCCCCACGCATGCCAACCTGCCACTCGTGGCCCAATTGTGAATAGGCCACAGCCCTATGTGGCCGTGGCCCACAGGTTTGGGACCCCTGCTATATGCCGTACACTAAATAAATATCTGTGATCTTCTTTAGGCAAAAAATGCTCTTCCTAATTCTGAGAAAAATTGACAGAACTTTGACAAGAGTTGCTGTTCTGTAACTGTAACAAAGGGCTTGTATAAAAGACATATAATTAGCATTTAGCTCTTTTATTGTAAGAGGTGCTGAAAGTCTTAAACTGTTATTAATAGCCACTTGCAAAATCAGGCTCTACATGCCACAATACCACTAAATTAGATTCTATGAGCTATCTAAAGATAAAATAACTCATCACTAAAAATATCTTTGTTAGTGGAAATACAATGAAGTCTCTAGCACAAGACAAAATAAAAGCATTCAACTGTACACTAATTATGCAACATATACGTCATACCCATTTTGGTGGAGTGATTAAGGTGTTGGCCTAGAAACCAGGAGAAAGTGAGTTCCAGTCCACCTTAAACATGAAAGCTAGCTGGGTGACTGGGCCATCATTCTCTCTCAGCCCATCCCATGTAACAGTGTTGTTGTGGGGAAAATAGGAGGAGGAAGAACTATTAGGTATATTTGTACCTTGAGCTACTTGTAAAATAATAAAGGTAGGATAAAAGTCCAATAAACAAACAAACAAATAAATAAATATCCCAAGACAAAAATGATAAGAGCTTTTGGGGCTGTGAAACATAAGCTGGAAGAGTAGTTCCAACAGATCCCAGGAACAACATCAAAATTCTCTGTCCAGAAAAGTGCAGTGTTAGGAACAGCTAAGACTCCTAAGCCTCTGGCAGAGGACAGAGATTGAGGAAGAAACACACACACACACACACACACAAACAAACTTTTATTTAAAAAAACCATAAGTAAAGATAAAGCTAAAGAAAAAAATAAGAAAGAGAAGGAAAGGAAAAGGAAGAGAAAAAAATGTAAAATGAGAAAGGGAAGGGATGGGAAAGAGGAAGAGGAAGGGAGGGGAGAAATAGGAGCAGCTTCTGATCTTTTCAGCAGCAGTAAACAAACTTGTGTATTCCTCCTCCCTCTTTAGTTTTACAGAAACCCCTTTAGTTCCCTTTTTAACCCTTTTTCAGTCATTAAATCCATATATCTTCACTTTTTCTTTTTTCCACAAAAAGCCCATAATGTACTTTTAAAAAAGTAATTGTTTTGTCGCTGATCAGACAATGAGTTTTGTCATATTTGCCCCTTCTGACATCTTTACAATCGTGTACCTCCATCGCTACACTTGTTGTATAATAGTCTCCCAGCTGTTACCATATATAAAATTAGTCTTCCACGCATCTTTTCTAAGTGGCTATCCAAAAGTCCCAATAACAAAAAGTTCTGTTTTTTCCTCAATATTAGTTTTAAAATTCTTTGGATCACTGTATGTATGTGAATCCAGAATTTTATATCATTTCCACAAGTGCACCTTCCATGATAAAATGTTTCTGTGTTTTTTCACATTTCAAAAATTGGTTTGAAGTATCTTTCTGTTGTATATCCTTGACAATTTCTACGGTGTTGTATACCAAGTTTATCATTTTATAAAAGTTCTCTTATAACACATTATGAATTTTATCCCTTTCTCTCCCATTTATACATCTGTATATTATAACTAAGCAGTGTTTTGGTTGCTCCTCTTCTTTTCAAATCTCAACAAATGCTTATACATTGTGCAATCACATGTTCATCATTTATACATAATTGATTTTCCAATTGTACCTTATGTTGTTCAGTTCCAATTACCTTTTTATCTATGTTAAATATTTCTCTTAATTGTGCATATAAAAGCATATGAAAACCAACAAAAACTCTTATCGCTCTGCAGTCCAAAATATCTAAGCAGGAAGATGAGTATGTACCGATCTGTCACTGCATCATGACCTCTCCTTCATTTCCAAAACTTTGATACTGAGTTGCTAGGTGAGTTTTGCCCCATTTTATGATCTTTCTTGCCACCACTGTTAAGTAAATCACTACAGAAGTTAAGTTAGTAACATGGTTGTTAAGTGAATCTGGCTTCCCCATTGACCTCGCTGGACAGAGGGTCACAAATACCACATATACCTGCTTTTTGGTCACCCTGCACCTTGCCTTGTAGGGTGACAAGCAGCCCAGAATCACCTTGGTTTGGGATCCTTGCCACACTGCAGCTCTGGAGTTAATAAGAAGCCCCTGAGCTATAGCACAAAGCCCTTTGCAGGGCAAAACTCAGTCCCAGCCTGTCCCAGATGCACTGTTGTGTGAAGTTGAAATCCAGCATTATGGTGTGAAGTTGCCACCACAGCACCATAGCATGAAGCCGCCACCCAGCAGGGTGATGTGAAGCCACCATCCCTGTCACCCCATGTCAGCTATCTCGGCACTCTGCCACTATCCCTGTAGCTTTATACATTTTTTTCCAACCCGCTTCTGTAATTATGTATCTGTAAAGATTTGAATATGCTGATCGATACACACTAAAATTCAGATATAACACTTTATATTCCTTCTGAAATACCTCACATACACACACACTCTGACTGAATTAAAATGCAAAAGGGAAAAAAATGTCACCTTTGAGGAAATTCCCATATTGTAAGGAATCTTTTGCCCAGAATTTAGAATTTTCCATTGTAGGCATTTTCATAACCATTTAAGGAACAAGTGAAATTAAATGCTCATGTTTTCACTTAAGGGCTATTATAATATATTGTAGACTCCTGGTAAGAAACTGATTAAGTTCATAGTTACCTGCAACATTATAGACTGACATTATCTGCCACCAGAACCAGGTTCTTTTTTCAACTGAGAAACTTCATAAAAACAATAAATTTTCTGAGTAGAATCAGACCCCAAGCCTATATAAATGCTGTGTTTATATAATCTGAAATATAATTGTCAAGGTTTTATAATCTGGCAGCCATTTTTATCTTCAGACAAGCTTATAAACATAATGTGAAGGTCAAGTTTTATTTATTTAAATCTTCAGTTAGACCTACCCTCCCCCCTTTAAGATATTTAATTTTACTGAGATTTGAGTTGGTGAAGATCAGATTTGGTTGCTGGTCAAGAATGTGATCCCTTTAAACAAGTACAAAGAAAAACTTGTATATTTTTAGCAGGACTGTGGAAATCTTAAAAAGAAGTATAAGTGTTTTTTGAATAATTTCATTTATATAACAAATTTGTATGGTGCCTGACTCTCAGTAATTCTGTGAGGCGCACAGCTTAAACAAAGAAAATACATTAATAACCATCAAAATTAAATTAAAAATAACATGAAATTAGGGGAAAAGTGACAAAACTAAATAAGGACAAAGTAAAGGGTCTTCACTCTTCCTAGACAAAAGCCTTTAAGGTCTTTAAGGCCTTCTAAACAACAGAAGGGTAGAGGTCATCTAAACCTCAAGGGAAACTTCACTGCAGAAACCAGATGTTGCTACAAAAAAGGCATACTTCTGTGCTCCTGACACAGTATACTATTTAATCAAAGGGATCTAGAGTGCATCAATCCTGTAAGATCAAATCAACTGGGCAGATACTATGGGAGATAGACAGTCCTCAAGTAACCACACCATATACCATGTAAGGCTTTATAGGTAACAAGCAGTACCTTGAATCCCACCTGGAAGCAAACGGGCAGCTAGTGCAACTCACAAAGCACATGGCTTACATGGGTATATTAAGGGATCCCCATAACAGCCTGAGCAGCTGCATTCTGAACCAGTTGCAGTTTTAGGATGGTCTTCATGGGAAGCCTCACGTAAAGTAAATGAAACAGGAGGTGACTAAGGCAGGGCCGACTGTAAGCAATGCTTCCCGGTCCAGGAATAGACACAATTAGCACACAAGGTGGTTTTGTATAAAGGTCCCCCTGGCCTGGCTGTCACCTGCTCTTCCAGCAGGATCTATGAGTCAAAGGGGATCCACATTGTGCACCAGATCTGTGAGGGGGAGTATTATCCCATCAAGTCAAAAATATCAACTCTCCTGACTGTGGAGGGGGGGAGGGGAAAAACGCTGATTACTTTCTTGCTAGGGTTGACTTGCAGCCAATTTCTCCCCCGCCCCGCCAGCCCAAGCCCTTAAAGCCTCCAGGCACTGAGCCAGCACCCAAACAGAACCATATGCCTGGTATGGGGTAGTCCAGTTCTTCTCCCTCATCAATACTGACTGGTATCAGCCAGGGAGAATGGAGGAGAAACACTGCAAACAGTGCCTCCTACTCCCAATCCCCAGAGTTCTTCCAGTAAGATATCACAGTTGACGGTACCACAAGCTGCTGTAACATGGTTTCCTCTCTTGTTTTAACTGGATAATCGATAGTGGATTTCAATGTAAATATCACAACTCGTTAATAACAGTTTTAAAAATCAAAATCTCCCACACATGTTGGCAATTTTATGCAATGCTTTTTTGGAAGCAAGTTCTTTGTGTGAAAGTGAGCTTCAGTGTCCAGAATTTTTTTGCTGATTCTGATTTACTAATGTTCCTGAAATCTCTACAAATGAGCAAAGTTACATTATAACTTCTCTCCAAGGTTATATCAATATGCAGACTAGCCTTACTAAGAGGTATTGATCAAAACAGTTTTTCTTCACAGAACCTCTGCTGGAAAAGCCTAGTTTTGGCTACACAACTCTTTTACTGCCAATTCTGTTTGCCGTGTTCTTCTGTGAACGTGCATTTTCCTCCTATACAAATTTCCCCCTTCTAATATCTTTTCTCAAAAGCAACAAAAGCTTTTTATTCCCCACCCCCCTTTACTTGAGACATAACACCTTTTCTTCCAATAGTCATAACCGTTTGCATTTGCTGCAAATATAATTTATGTACCTTCAAGCAGAAAAAAAAATGGCATATAAACTGTAGATTACCACAAGAGCTCCATCATGGTGCTAAAATCTCAGGATAAAGCTAATCACCATTTTGAAACTTCTATCAACTTTGCTTCTGAAGCTTTTACGCAAAACACTTTGTTGATTTAGTTCAGCCCAGTCATTCATTCGAAATAAAATAAAAATGTTCTCAAGAGCTGACCTGCTATGGCTGTTGATATATTAACTGTGTACTCACCGAAATTTCTCAGGCAAAATGGGAAACATAAAACCCCTTAAATAACAGCAAATCACAGAACTCAGCAGCCAAAATATATGCAATGCTTCCATACCCTGATACAGCTCTTTTTAGTAGTATATGGAAATTGAATCACAGAGCTTAAACCCATAAAAATCCATACACACACATACACACATGTATAATAAGGTAAAGGCTTAGTATACACTACAGTACCATGCAAACTGCTCACCTTCAGTTTCAATGTACTATACAAGGATCAGTGTGGTGCATCATATCTTAGCTAATATAATTTGTTATAGTTTGCTATATTTGAAAATAATATAGATAAGCAAGGGGGGAGGGTTATTCATGTTCTTCCACAAATAACTTTTTAAGTCCATCTCTGCATACTTCTATATAGTGGAAGATCTATTGCATTTGCAATCACATAATTTATGCATATACACATAGAGAATGAAGAATAATACTGGGTCATTTTTAGAGAGTGATGAAATTACCGTAGGGAATCATAAACTTGACCTCCCAAGTACAGAAGAGCAAATCAAACTAGTTAATAATTACAGTTTTCAGTGCAATGGAAGCATGATGAAGCAAGTCACTAATAACAGTAAAGAAGCACTGCAGAGATATATTTAATGTACAGGAAGATCTTACTTGTTGACTGCCTTATGCAGCAACCAAATTTATGGCAATGTTGAAAAAATAACTTTGAGAAGAGAGTGCACATTTATGACCTTTGCAGCCTCTCTCTCTCTTTCTCTCAGTTGTACAGTATGTCAACCATTAATCAGTTTTTATTTTATTTGTTTATATTTCATGTTTTTGGTCTATCTCTCTCAAGGAGTCAGCACATGTGCTTGACTCTTTCCCCTAATCAAGGGAATTCTTTAAGCAAACTCTCCTGTGCCTGACCCATTCACCCCGCCCCCATAAAGAGTAGAGAGGAAGGTATTATAAGAGCATAAGCAGGCACACAAAGGTCAATACACATTGAAAGGAATGCAGTACCACCAGCAGTTTACAGAAACATTACCGGTAATTCTCTTATTGCTATTCAGCCGAATGAATATTCCAAAGAGGAGAAGAATAGGGAAAAGGAAAAGTTGGTCTTAAGTAGAGTCATGATCATCTGATTTTCCACATAACAACCACATCTTAGTTGTTATGTGTTGGCCCTGAAGACTAACTATATTAATGTTTATATATTATGAAAACATAAACTATATATACAGTGTATATATATATATATATATATATATATATATATATATATATATATATATATGTGACAGATAGATGGACGGACAGATGGACATGGAATTTATTAAAGTTTCATCTATTATTATACTTTTTTGTAAAATAAAGTGGATAAGCAGATTCTGGGAAATCAACGAAACAGCGGACAGATAAGAAATAAATATCACTTTGGGAGTTTGGGAGGGAGAGGGTGCAGAACAGACCCTAAACAACATGGTCTGTTAAGAAAGTTTTGTGCTGATCTTCAAAATATATGTGATGATTCACCTCCTGCTTGAAAACAACTTAAGCATGTACTAGAAGTACAAGTTTTTAACTTTGTTGGAGGAAAATATAAAAGAACAACACATTAGAAAAGCTAAAAACAGATGAAGTTCCTCAGAAACAGAAGGGAGAGAGAGAGAGAAAAAAACCACTAGAAAACACACACCAAAATGGAAGAATGTGACCCAGAGACACCATAGGTCGGTAGGTACTTATTACCAATGGAGCTGTCAAGCCTAAATGGCCAAACCCACAAACATAGAATTCAAACTAGCTACTTTACTGTTCTACACCCTCACAGGAATCTTTCCAGACTGGCAGATTCCTCTGGGAAAGATTAAATAAGGCTCTGGTCCCATGGACCGACCCAGATTAGATTTTGCAATATGGTTAGAGCCTAAATCAAGGCAAGGTTAGTTAGCTGGTGGAATTACCAAAGGCTGTGAACATTAAGACTCTGCTACTGAAAAAATACAAGAGCCTGACTCCATCAGAAGCCCTACCAACTCCTATATGCTCATAGAGCACTATCAGTCTAAGAAGATACACTAGACCAGGGATAGGCAACCTTGGCTCTTTTATGACTCATGGACTTCAACTCCCAGAATTCCTGAGTCAGCTATGCTGACTCAGGAATTCTGGGAGTTGAAGTCCATGAGTCATAAAAGAGCCAAGGTTGCCTACCCCTGCACTAGACTAAAGAAGCAGAGGCCAAAAGGATAAGTGCTGTATTCTCCAAAGAACCATTCAAGATGTACTGCAGTGCAACAACACACAAATAGCACAATAATCAATAGCAGAAATTGAACAGTACTGGAAGAAAATATGAGAGAAAGAGAATGCAATATGGCTGCAGGACCTGAGAGCAGACCACAGCAATCTCTCAAAACAAGTACTAGTTACTCTCACAGTAGCAGATATACATAGTGGGTCAAGAACATGAAAAGCTAGACACCTGGTTTGGACATCATGCATACCTACTGATTAAATAAACTACGTAATAGACATGAATGTCTAGCAGCACAGATGAGCCAGCTGTTAGAAGCAGATTCCCACCTGAAATGGCTAACGCAAGGAAGAACAGTGCTGATCATGAAAGACCCCACAAGGGCACAGCACTGCCCAACTATTAGCCAAAACCCACCTTCCCATAACGTGGGAAGTCCTATTAGGCATCTTACTCATCAAGCTACAGGATCATATGGGTCAGTGCATGAGGTCAGATTGGAAGGCCATTGGGAACAATCACATGTAAATCACGCCACATATTCATTTCATATTTGAAATATTTGTGGCCCTCTCTTAGGCTGTTTATAAAATGCAAATCTTGCAGTACTTTCACTCTTCATGACTAAGTTATAGCATATATTGAAACATAATTTAAGTAAAACACATTGTAATTTTACAGCAATTTCAGCTTCATGACAGCCCATATGGCCTGAAATGTTCTTGCCATACTATCAAAGAAAACTAGAACTGCTTTAATTTATTCATTTAGCAAACATAACACAGACAATCAGTTTAATTACAACCAAAGCTTAATAAATGTTGGACCACTGTAAAAACATGAAACTATACACCCACTTGTTTCCTTTGTTTGTGTCACATGGAGCTGTTCCACTACTTGAAAAATACATGTTATGTTCTGGGGAAATTCGCTGATTCAATAATAATAAAATGATAAGTGTGAGAGATCCATTAGATTTAATATATTTGACACATGATTCCAACATGAATTATGGTTGTCTTGTTTTATCTTAATATTCAAAATAGTGTTAATATGATTTAGGGGAAAGTAATACAATTTAACAATGTCAATATGATGTTAAACTATAAGGAATGAAGAGCTTTGAAAATCTTTCTTGGAATATAATAAATAAGACAATTCTTTGTGGTTGGAAAGAAATAATTAATTCCATCATAATATTTTGGATGAAAGAAATGTGTTCACTTTCACTCTCTGAAGTAGTCTTTTATCAACATAGTTGAAAGATTGTTCATTATTATTCTATGTTGACTGAGTTTAATTTGTGATGAAAAACTGTTACATATCAATCCTTTTGGGGGAGGTGAGGGAATATTGGGATTTGTCGTAGTTATTTGGAGTTTCCTCCCCATTTTAATAACCTTTATTTTGGATTATGGTTATTGTCTTGTTTCATTCATTTATTTATCAAATTTAGATACAACCAATTTCACCAGCAGAATATCTCTGACCAGTGTACACATACTTTTATTATTAGGAGACTGGAGGCTAAAACATGTAGGGAACAGTTGCTGGAATTGGGTATGTCTAATTTAATGAAGAGAAGGATGAGTGAATGTCATGATAGCAGTGTTCCAATATCTCAGGGGTTGCCACAAAGAAGAGGGAGTCAAGCTATTCTCCAAAGTGCCTGAAGGCAAGACAAGAAGCAATGGATGAAAACTAACCAAAGAGAGAGGCAACCTAGAACTAAGGAGAAACTTCCTGACAGTTAGAACAATTAACCAGTGGAACAACCTGCCTCCAGAAGTGGTGAATGCTCCAACACTGGAAGTTTTTAAGAAGAGACTGGACAGCCATTTGTCTGAAATGGTATAGGGTTACCTGCCTGAGCAGGGGGTTGGACTAGATGACCTCCAAGGTCCCTTCCAACATTGTTGTTGTTGTTGTTTTCCACATTAAAATATTACTTCTGCCTTTTTCTTTTTGTAAATGTATTTAAATACATTTATAATAAATAAAGGTAATAAATTACTTTCCTCTCTCGAATGTAACATGGTATGAAGTACATTTATTTGCATGCTCAGCTAATATGGCAGTGAATATATTATAATCAATGTTGATATTAGGTCAGTATATACAATGTATATACTGTATACTTAGCTTCTTGAACATCTTCAAGAAAAAATGAAGAAAGTCCAGTTGCCTTTTGAAAAGCACTTTGGGACAACCATGACCTGAATGACTGAGAATCTCCATAGACATTTATGTTTATACAATATAAACATTTAAAAGTAAAAAGAATGGCAATTACACAGCACTGGTTCAGAGAAATAACTTGAAGTTTTTGTTCTGGGTAAGGCTAATTTGAAACAGAACTAGGAATATTAGTACTTAAAAGATTAGAGAAAGTAAGACGTTTGAATGTTCACATTTCAGGAAAATTGGACCTATAGTTTCCAAGAGAAGTAAAATGTTGAGTCTTTATTTTAAACTGTCTATTACAAGTCTTTGGTTTGAAAAAAGAATAAAGGTGGAAAAAGAAATAAGGGGCACATTCTTAGCTAGCACATTATGGAATTTTCTAACAGCATATTTAGATGGATCATAAAATCTGTCAACAGAATAAAAAGAGTAGCAATACAGGAATAATTTCCATATTTCAAATGATCCAGCGACATCAAAACCCAGATAGTTTGCAAATATCAATTTACAGAATGACTAACAGAAAAAGGACATAAGTTGAAACCACTTGAATCCAAAGATAAAATAGGTCAGAAGACAGAAAAATCAGGACAAAAAAAACAAAACCTAACATTGGATCAATTTTTTTGTGACAGTCATATATTGATAAATGAACAGGTAAATTAAACTCTAATTCCATTAACTATCAACTTGAACCTGATTATTTTTGACTATGATAATGCCAAACTATTTAAACACATATTATTCCTAAAAATAGAAGTAAAATGAAGCTTAACATTTCATTTTGCCATGTTGTTATCCAAAGCTTATTTTTTGTAATATTCAACACTTAGAATAATTAATCATGTATGAAGTATTGATTTGCCTTCAGTTCCATAGGTCAACATCTTTACAATATAAATTTTCATTTGGAAAATGCTATTTTCTGATCTTTGTAGTAAGTCTTCATATGATTGCCAATTAGGACCAGTGCTTTTGATCTTTTAAGATGTTGAAAAGCCCAAAGATTTTTTTTTTTACAAAGTACACAGAGATAAAATTGGAACATGTCTTTCATGTCAAGTTAACTCTGGAACAGGCAGATTAAAAATAGAATTTTGACAGTGAAGGCATATCAGTATTTAATTAATTTTGCTCTTTCCATCTTTTATAATGCAGAAATTTCAGCAATTCATCCCAACCAAAGATGTATATGTTTCTTGAACATTTGCCTGTTGGACTATAGCTCAAAGTAATACAATGAAACAGGTGATAAACTCGTTCACTATTACACTACTGCAGAGCATAAAAAATAGATTTTCCATTATTCACTGGTCTAAAAATAAGACTTAGTCAATTATAATTGAATCATAAACCTTAAATTAAAATAAGGCTGCAGTTCTAAATGATCTTATTTGAAAAGTTAACATTATAAAAATCAATGGTCCTTACTTTAGGAAAAATGTGCTTCGAATAGGAGCACTGTTGAGAATACTGTATAGTTATTTTGTTACACAAATCAAACACGTCAGTGTAGTCTATACTATTAGTGGAATTTGAGCAGCCATATATTGATTTGTCAGATATTATAATCTCTAGAATCTACTAATTTGCAAAGAATAGTGGGTTTGGGTTATAAGTGGACTTTGGTTACACTTATGGCATACAGGACAAAATGACCAGCACTCTCCATAATTAATGACGAATGTGGAAGTGTACAATAATAGATTTTTTTTATTTACGGTATTTTTCAAATTTTTAAACCGCCTATCTCCCTCAGAGAAAGGCCAATAAAAATAGCATTAAATCAAAATAATTTAAGATTAAAAAGTTTTAAAATTATAAAAATAATATAAAATTTCAAAAGATGAGAATATATGTCATATAGAACATCTAAGATTGGTAATGTACTGTACACCTTTTCAATCCTATTTAAAAATGTGAATGTCTCTATCTTCCTAGTAATAAGAGAAATAACCAAAGCCATAAGGAAATAAATATTTATAAGTTCCTCTAGTGATAAAACCATGCCATATGGAAGATTGCAACTTGGTAAGTAAGAGAAATAGATGATGGAGTGGACAGGAGAGGAGAAGAGAAT
Source organism: Vipera ursinii (assembly GCF_947247035.1). Taxonomy (NCBI): domain Eukaryota; kingdom Metazoa; phylum Chordata; class Lepidosauria; order Squamata; family Viperidae; genus Vipera; species Vipera ursinii. Next base: position 73,263,454 of record NC_139512.1, read on the forward strand.
ATGAAAAATGTCAGGCTTTACTCAGACAGGAAGACGAAAAGGCAACTCTTTGATATGGTAGTTATGTTATTGATACAAAAGTCATAATTAAAGTATAAAACAAGTAATTGCTAACTATAAACATCTCTCACATACACATCGAGCCATTGTGTTATTAATGTGTTGCTGTTGTCCATTACTATTTGTGTTATCAATGTGTTACTGTTGTCCATTACTATTTGTACTTATTCTGTTGGGATTGTGTGTGTGTGTCCTTTTCCAATAGATTTAGAGCTCATAGTTTCTCTGCAGGAGGCACAACAGACAGCTGACTTAGATACTTCTACTGTATTGAACAGTAGTTCCAAATTAAGAAGTAGCTGTATTTCCTTTCCTTATTTTTTTATTTCATGTCACTAATTTCTATGGCTTATTAAATGTACACTTTTTCTGCAAAATACCTCTTAGGCTAAGTATGCTATATGAATTAAGGACATGCACTATTTGTTGATTTGGGAACCGAGCACTGCAGAAAATTTGGGAATGCCCCCTTTCCCTCTAATCCATGCTGATTCTCTTCCTTTTTGTCATTCCAGGAGCATTTCCAGAAGTAAATCCTCTAAACTGAATGTTGATTTACATCCAGAACCTTCTGAGTTGCCTCAGTTACTGAAGCTCTGATTTGGAGGATGTACTTCTGCAAACAAAGAAACTGTCCCCAGAGCAGTATGGTCTGGGAAGAGGGTCAGCATGGAATTTTCTGGAATGTCCTTGGAATGTTCTGTTCTCACATTCTGCACATCTCTAGTAATAATGTATACATATACAAGCCTTACTGTATCCCTTCTAATTCAGCCTAACAATATTTTCCTTCCCGTTTGTTTGCTGCTGTTCTTCATACAGTTCAATAAAAAAAAATCCCAGATGCCAAAAAATTCTTTTATTATAATACATTACTAAATCTATGTACACAAATGTCAGATAAAAATAAACTTTCTGATGCACCTTTTAGATTAAATTAAAATGGTGTTTTAAAAGTACAGTCTCTGAAGCCTATTTACACATAAAATATACTAGTTCTTACATATGACTGTTATATAAATTATAACAATATTCTTATAGCATACTTTAGTTTATATGATTTATCATTTTAGTTACCCACATTTTGAAACTATTGTTTGTTATTTATGAAATTAAAGCACATTTCTTTGCACAAACGTTTTAAAATATTTTCCAAATATAACCATCAGTTCATTTTTATAATATAACTTGCTTTTGGAAAATTTCTTAAACACAAAGTTTTACATATTTGATTATTTACACATTTTTGTTATAGCACACTCTTAACTACCTGGTCTAATAGTCGGTGGTTTTCATTCACTTTGGTGACCTCCAAGGATATCTTTAATTAATAGGTATTTAAAAACAAGTAAATAAGAAATCCTTTGGTACTATCAAAATATTTTTAAAAGTAGACTTCCTGTCACTTGAATATTTATTAATTCTTTAAATTTATCAACTTTGTGAGGTTTATTTTTTGACATATTATGCACTACAATAGTCCTTGACTTACCACTACAATTGAGCCCAAAACTTCTATGGTTAAGTGAGACATTTGTTAAGTGAGTTTTGCTCCATTTTATGAACATTCTTGCTACAGTTGTTAAGTGAATCACTGCAGTTGTTAAGTTGGTAACACGGTTGTTAAGTGAATCTGCCTTCCCCACTGATCTTGCTTGTTAGAATGTTGCAACTGTCATAAATATAAGTGAGTTGCTAAGTATCTGAATTTTGATCCTGTGACCATGGGACACCACAACTCTAAGTGTGAAAAATGGTCAAAAGTCACTTTTTTCAGTGTTACTCTAACTTCGAACAGTCATTTCTGTTAAGTTGAGGACTACCTGTAATTCATTATAATCAGAAAGCCTTTTCTTCCAAAATGAAGCATTAGCCTTCAGTTCAGTATAATTAAATAAAATATTGATTTATGATTTTACATATACAAATTCATAGACTATATGTACATACACACACACTCTATTAGTCAGACTTTACATTCATTTTCTTGTTCACTCTTTCTGAGTGCTTGACCCCCCAAAAAACTACTTCAGCTGATTATGATACCACATATTGGATTATTTTCAGTCACTTGCACAGTTTTAGACTTTCAACAAGTAATTGGAAAGTGCTGGACCAAATGCAGAGAAAAACAAGCAGAAGAAAGTAAAAAGGCTACTTTCCCATTTAGCCTTGTCTTCCCTCCTAGAGACCTCTGAAAAGCCCAATGGCCTGCTGAGCTCTTGCTGACAGAACTGAAATAAGAGAGACAGATATTTCTCCCTTGCCATTTTTGGACAGCATTTAAAACAAGTTGAAATAGATCACATGCTGGTTGGAGGACATTTCAGGGAGGCAAAAAGATTCACAATTCCTGTCACACATTTCTGACCTACCACACAATTTGCATTCCCCCCACCCCCGATAATACTTTTTGCAATTTTGGGAGAAGGAAAGCGGGGGGGGGGGGGGAAACCCGTGAAGGATCAAAAGAGAATGGAAGAACATTTCTGCTATCAGTGTGATGTCACAGAATTACCACCAAGTATGAACAAAACTTTCTTCCAGGTTCCATTTTGCCAATTTTTCTCAAAACAGCAATAGTAATTTTCAAAACAGTGAACTAGACGTTGGTTATTTCCATTTTTAAACATTTATGTTGTGGTACTCCAAATAATGAAACTACACGTTAAAAAAAATCACATATCCTTGTACGACTGCCTGGGCGAAGGATAACAGTTGGGTCTCTGTCAAGGTTTTGGGCTTTTGTTTTAGGTGGTTTTCAGTGCAAAACCACAAGCACATAGATTAGAAGAGGGAAAATGCTGGATGGCACCTGTGTATGTGGTGGATACAGCATACTAAAATGGGCAGGAAAAGCAGAGAAAGGATGGGGTTGTTGTTGTCGTTTTTTTGATTACAGCAAATGCTGCAGGAGAGGGTGTTACCTGGTAAATGTGGCATGAAGTGGAAGTCCAGAGATTCTGGCCCTGAGACAAGGAGGGAAGAAAATCCTTCTGAACATGTGGAGACATGGTAGATGGACTATGTCGTGTTTATGGATTTTCAAACAGTAAATAGTGTCATAATTACGGCACTTCAGATATTGAACAGTGGTACTGGGAAAATTAAAAGCTGTGGCAGGAAGGTAGCCAGGAGAACTCACATTCTATTATCAGTCATTGAGATAAGGAAGGAAAAAAGAAGCTGAAATACAGCACAAGGGAAAGTGAGGGAAGGAGCTGAGACACTGAGAAATAAAATACGACTTGAGCGTGTATGTTGTTTTGTACTTATTAGCATAGCAATAGTTGTTGTTGTTGTTAGTTGCGAAGTCATGTCCGACCCATCGCGACCCTATGGACAATGTTCCTCCAGGCCTTCCTGTCCTCTACCATCTTCTGGAGTCTATTGAAGCTCATGCCTACTGCTTCAGTGACTCCATCCAGCCACCTCATTCTCTGTCGTCCCTTCTTCTCTTGCCCTCAATCTTTCCCAGCATTAGGCTCTTCTCCACTGAGTCCTTCCTTCTCATTAGATGGCCAAAGTATTTGAGTTTTAGCTTCAGGATCTGGCCTTCTAAAGAGCAGTCAGGGTTGATCTCCTCTAGGACTGACCGGTTTGATCGCCTTGCAGTCCAAGGGACTTGCAGGAGTCTTCTCAAAGGCTTCAATTCTTTGGCGCTCAGCCTTTCTTATGGTCCAGCTTTCACTGCCATACGTTGCAACTGGGAAGACCATAGCCTTGACTATACGCACTTTTGTTGACAGGGTGATGTCTCTGCTTTTTAGTCTGCTGTCTAGATTTGCCATGGCTTTCCTCCCGAGGAGCAAGCGTCTTTTAATTTCTTGGCTACAGTCCCCATCTGCAGTGATCTTGGGGCCCAGGAAAATAAAATCTGTCACTAGCAATAGTACTTAGACTTATATACTGCTTCATAGGGCTTTACAGCTCTCTCTAAGCAGTTTACAGAATCGGCATATTAACCCCAAAAATCTGGGTCCTCATTTTACCCACCTCAGAAGGATAGAAGGCTGAGTCAACCTCGAGCTGGTCAGGATTAAGCTCCTGGCTGTGGGCAGAGATAGCCTGCAATACTGCATTCTAACCATTGTACCATCTTGGCTTATTAGGTTTTGCAAACTATACATTAGATTTTCACTTGCATATGTTAGCTCACACTACTGTACTATTATAATCATCTTAGAATAAACTCCCTCATTGTTTAAATGCTGTATTTTGTGTGCATGTGTATCAGCTCCTACCCTGACACTCCTCTGATTATCCTTTAAGATATACAGTATACAAAAAATGTAATACACCTACTTATAATCTACCAAAATATTTTAGGTAAATATTAAAAATACTGATATAGGTCCAAACATATGCAGCAATGGAATGAAATGAATGTAAAATTGGGAAAACACAAAGTTAAAAAAACCTCAACTTTTTAATGTTATTTATGTAGAAGACCTTATGGAAAAAATTGCAATATTATTTCATGACTGATAATATTCAATAAAAGCAAAATGAGTTAATTTACAAACATGCAAAAGTCTGCTGCAATGTGCTTTACACTAAAATTGGAAAAATTACTCTGGAGCATAAGGGAAGATGATCAGAGCACCTATTATAACTTATTGAAGGAGCTGTGCCTGCTTTAATAAATTATGTGCTCATCTGTTCCAAACCACCATTTCCCAATCAGGTTCAAAGTACTGCACAGTCTGACTTATCTCTACTATGTTGTACTTGCAAATGCTAAAAATGCAAAAACCAGGCTGTTAATCAGTGCAAGGTCCAGGGATCATTCCTATTTATAACTTAATTTATAACAATTTATAACTATTGTCTGGATTAAAGTGGAATTCCTGCCATATCCATTGCTTCAGTTCGAGTACAGAAATGAATATAAGTATATGCAAGTATACATGTAGTAAACTGGCAGAGGTTTCCTTCAAACTAAAGAAACTACGTGTCATCACATTCTAGTTAAGGTTCTGCAAGCAGCTGAGCCTTATCACATTAAGTGTCCAGATCATTCCCCCCCAACATACCTTTCACCTCCCGATTCCCTAATTGCAAATTTGCCTCCTTCCAGCCTATCTAAAGCAGGAAATTAGCAAAATGCTTTATTGAGAATTCAAAACAGGTGTTTCTTTATGAGGTGTTTCTGAACCCTTTTAAATGAAAATAGCACTGTTGTGAGTGTGAAACAATTCTGGAACAGCATTAGCACACTTCCAGTAATCTCTGATTTCAAATTCAAAATTAATTGAAGCATAAGCTTGTTTCATATTCAAAAATTTTTGCACAACTTTCACAGATATCTACCCTGGAGTTTTACTTACTACAGCAATGAACTGAGTCAACAGATGTTTTCTCTTGGGACATAGTGTTACCTAAGGGCACTGATACAGTGAAATACCTACATCCTTAATGCTCCATGGCCCTCACTGACCATGCATCGACATTACAATAACTACCGTACTTGGGCAAGCTTGCTGACCAGTGCAGCATTTTTAGAGGCATCTATATGCTTCTGTTGGCTTTTTTGGCCCTGAAAAACAAAACATCACTGACTGCAGGAAGTTTGGAAAACTTTTAGCCATTCTTAAAAGGAAAATTGTATTTCATGTTTGCTCATTCTTTGTATGCATATGGAATGAACTGTTTTGGTTTTTTTTAATATTTTAAAACAACTCCTGATTCAAATCTGCTCTCAAATTATATTAACCTTATAAATCTCTGTAGCCCTAATTAGACTTGTTCTTTTGCTGTAGCATCAATAATATATATGCCAGTCTTCCTATTCAAGACGAGGGTTGAATAAGAAGCAATACTTCCACCTCTATAAAGTCTATATAAATAAGGATATTCTAATAAATGGAATAGCAAAATATGCCAGTGCAATGCAATGAACTCTTTTGCTACTTGTATTTATTTCACATAATTACTACTGTTCCTTATATATCTACCAATGATGAACAAGTTTCATAAAGCCACCACAACAGTATTCCACATTTTCAACCTGGTCCTGATAGTACTACTTATTTCCACCTCTTCACTTGAGTCAAACAGATGCCCCCAAATACATTCCTTCAGCCTTGGGAAAAGATGCAATTTACAAGGCACTAAATCTGGACTATATGGCAGATGGGGGCAAGATGGTGAGATCCAACTTTACAACTAACTCTTTGGTGGCTTGTGTGGTGGGAATCCAAATGTCTGGGAAGCTGGGAAGGAGTGTGAATAGCAGACTGATGCTGGAATAGCTGAGGAAAACACCAATTAGTCAACTCTGTCTTTCTTCCCAAACTACATTTGCGCTTTAGGAAACGAGAGAGCATGAAATGGGGGAGGGTTAGTTTTATAGACTATGCAGAAGATAGCCAAACACCATAAGCACTGCCTATATGTAACTAGTAGCATTGACTGCAATAAATATTTGCTGTGAAGGATACAAATTGTTAGTTTGCTCCATGCAATTTGTAATTCACAAGTCATTTAAAGGGACTTTAATCTGATTTAAAAAGGGAAAAAATGCTTGAAAACCTAAAGGGTAGAATAAGTATACATTAATATATTTTATTTAGTTATTGCATGATTATTTGGGCATCTGGGCACTAGTATGCATTTTCCTTTATCATATTTATGTTTTAATATCATCTTTATGACACATACCTGGACAGATAAAAGATCTTATTAAAGTGACTTTTACTCATTTTATTTATTTTGAAGAATAGCAATTTTTCAACCCAGAAATTAGAACATAATCATAATAAAATAACATACAATACTATTTGTAACTCATAGTACTTTATATTTTTAAATTATAACACTATTTTTCCTGCAAAAAGACAGAACGTCTCTCTCTTTCTCTCTCTCTCTCTCTGTGTATGTGTGTGTGGATGGATAGATAGATAGATAGATAGATAGATAGATAGATAGATAGATAAAATAGCACTTTATGTACTTAAAAGGGAATGGACCAACTATCTTTTGAGGAAAAGCTGTAAATGTTGTAGTCGAAATACAGTAGTCCTATCATACCACCTGTGGCTACTACCTGCCACACTCATGAGTTCATTGAAGCCTGGCATTGCACATGCAATTCTATCAACAGACACACTGATCTACAACTAGCCTATGAACCCTTCAGAATCTAAATCAACCACACAGCCAAGAAGGGACAGCACCGACCCTCAATCAACCCATGCAAGCCCCTCCCAGCAGTTTACCTCTCAATGACCCTGACCTGATGTAACCTCCCCATCACAACACCTGAAGCCCTTATAAACAGAAGAACATTGTCAATGACATCCCTTAATCACCGCTGAATATGCTACCTAGCCTGGTAATGAAATATTTGGAAACCAACCCACAAGCTCGGAGAATGACCCTTCACCCTCATCCTACACCAGAGCTACAGATATTTGCCACTGGTGTAAACAGTGGTCTTACTAAAGGAGGTCATGATAGAAATGCACTTGCATTGTGGCAGCACTTAGCCAACCTTGGATGAACTCATCCAAGGCTAGTTTAATGCTGCCACATGCAAAAGCCCAATATTTCTTAATCATTTAATTTTTTCCAGCTTAACGGCAAATTAATGAGCTTGGAATATACAGATTAAATACTCCATATTCTTTGGAAAGTAGATCAGAGCTAAATACTCAGAATAGTAGTTTACATTCCAGGGTTAAAGTAAGACTGAGTGATGTTAAGAAAAATGTGTATTTATCATTTACTAATAATATATTTGTCGATGGAAATTCTTAATATTTCTAAAATAAATCTGTCAAGTATTATTAATAATACAGGTGTAAAAGTATTATTAATAATACAGGTGTAAAACTTATAGAAGCAACTCCTTCAATGAATTATTTCAGGAAATAATGCTGTCCATTTTCCTTTACATTAAAGCAATTTATCCTTCTATCTTCAGTAAAAATGAAATTGAATACTTTTATTATTTACCATATTACCATAAAAATGGCCAACACTTCCCCCCCAGTAGGGAGACAGAATGAAGATAAATCTAAAACTTTGGACTTTAGGTGTCCACTTTTCAGGATCTAAGACTGAATTCCTTTCACTCAGTTACTTATACAGGAATGGGGGGTTAAGAAAACACTAACAAAGTATATTTAATTACATTATATTATCATTTAAAAATGTAACTTGTGCTTGCTATGTATTTGGCTATAATTATGACCTTTTCAGATTACTCTATTAAGCAACAAACAATACTAGACACTATTTTCTTATTTGGAATTATTATTTCTTATTTGAAACTATTATCAAAATCTCAGTATGCTTATAATACTATAAGATTACTGACATTTGTGACTATACAGGAGCACCTTGATTTTACTGGAGATAACAAATAAAATAGGTTTACAAATTGTTATACCCCCCCCAACTATTCTTGCTTTAGTCTCAAAAGTCATATTAAAAAGCAGTAACTATTAAACTAACAGAGCAACATCATGTAGTATAGTGATTAAGACAATATTTCCTAACTTTGGCAATTTCCAGATGCGTGGCTTTCAAATCCCAGAATTCTACTGCCAGCACGGCCATTTATGAGAATTCTTGGAGTTGCCAAGTTTAGGAAACACTGGCTTAAGGAATTAGATTGGTACTGTAGAAACCTAGTCTACCTTCAGATCTGGAACCTGCCTAGTGACTTTGGGCCAGTCAATCTCTCTTCCCACAATTTATGTCACTGAGTTTGTTGCCAGGAAAAATGATAGCAGTGATGTAAATGATGCCTTGAGCTCCTGTATGAAAGGCAGGATGTAAACCAAGTGAACGAGTAATGCTAAATTCCAAAATGAAATTTGAAATACATAAAGATTTCACTTGCAATGTATGGCAGTGAAAGCTGGACCATAAGAAAGGCTGAGCGCCAAAGAATTGAAGCCTTTGAACTATGGTGCTGGAGAAGACTCCTGCGAGTTCCTTGGACTGCAAGGCGATCAAACCGGTCAGTCCTAGAGGAGATCAACCCTGACTGCTCTTTAGAAGGCCAGATCCTGAAGCTAAAACTCAAATACTTTGGCCACCTAATGAGAAGGAAGGACTCACTGGAGAAGAGCCTAATGCTGGGAAAGATTGAGGGCAATAGAAGAAGGGGACGACAGAGAATGAGGTGGCTGGATGGAGTCACTGAAGCAGTAGGCGTGAGCTTAGATGGACTCCAGAAGATGGTAGAGGACAGGAAGGCCTGGAGGAACATTGTCCATAGGGTCGCGATGGGTCGGACACGACTTCGCAACTAACAACAACAAAGATTTCACATTTATCTATCTCCTTTAATATGGCTATAGTCTCTGTAAATAAACTTGCTTCCAAAGGCATAGGTGGAAAATCCAGAAATTTGATTTTGTTTCTTGACAATTTCTACCTGCTACACTTAAGTCTATGCACAAAGGTAGGTGATTATGATATACAATTCTTTCCTATCAGCACCTTCCATAGTTTTATGGATCATCTTAGAGCAACTAAGATGATCAAAGGCCTGGAGACTAAAACGTATGAAGAACGGCTGCAGGATTTGGGCTTGCCTAGTCTGTAGAAAAGAAAAAATAGGGGAGACATGATAGCAGTATTTCAGTATTTGAGGGACTGCCACAAAGAAGAGGGGGTCAAATTATTCTCCAAGGCACCAGAGGGCAGGATAAGAAACAACGGTTGGAAATTGATCAAAGAGAGAAGCAACCTGGAATTAAGGAGACATTTCCTGACAGTGAGGACAAATAACCAGTGGAACAGCTTGCCTTCAGAAATTGTGGGCTCTCCATCACTGGAGGTTTTTAAGAAGAGGCTAGATAGTCACTTATCTGAAATGGTATAGGTTCTCCTGCTTGAGCTGGACTAGAAGACCTCCAAGGTCTATGCCAGCTCTATTCTATTTTTACATTCTATATACTATGATAGTAAAGAAAAGGAAGGGAAAACTACCCTATTTCATTCTGTTAGCAGCTACTGAAAATGAATATCAGAAACTGGTAGTTTCAGTACTAAGGGAAGAGAACAGCGCATCATCAGACTCAGGGATTTCCCTCTGTCACACTCAGGCTCAGGAAGGTTCCAATTAGTTATTCACAGACAGACCATAGACTTCCTCAAATTCTGGGACAGCCAAGCATGCAATACAGCAACACAAACCACTCTTTTTAAAAGAGTCATTGGTTTCATACCAAAGCTACATAAATACATTTCCAATTAGCCATTCAATTTATCTTCTGTTTTACCTTCTTTCATTCCACTATTTATCTTCTGTCATTTTCCAGTACAAACAAAAACAAGTCTCATTGTCCAGCTTGGAAAAATGTATTTAAAGTGCAGAACACTTCACTTTAGGAAGAGAATTCCACATCTCCGATTTATTTAATAACTGAGCCATTTAGCTTACCGCTCAAAAGTCAAAACACCACCCTAAAATGAGAAATAGAAGGAAAGATGAAAGCTTTGTTCTATAACTCACCACAGAAATAGGTGACATCCTGGAAGTTATTTTCCAAAGGCAGGGCTGGCATCTCTAATCAGCGCCGACAGGCACAAAATATAACAATAGTTTACCATCTCAAGAACACCTTCACTCCCAAACCGCCATTAAAGGGCATCCTGCTAGAAGCATTCCTCCTCACCTACACTTCTGCTCACATTCTCCTACCAAAGTAACTACACAAATGGCAGCTGAAGGATATTTATCAACCCAAGAAGCAACAATGAGAAAGAACAGCTACTGTCTCTCCTCACTCATCCTTTGTCCCCTAAGGGGATCAGTTAGGCTCAGCCCCAACTATTATCCAGCCCAGTGCCAGCATAAAAAGATACAAAAGGCCGTGCACTTTATTGCTTATCTCTTCTGCAGAATCTCCCAGGCAAGGAACACCGGTAAGAAGTGGCCACTTACAGCCACTTGCTGACATGCAATCTCTGCGGGAAAAAAAAATGTAATCGGCTACTTCTACAACATTCCTCGGGGAAGAGGAGAGCGGCTCCCCCGTACCCATTTGGCTACTCTTTCCCAGGTTGGGTGACCGTTCCTTGATTCGGGTTGCTCCTTCCACTCACTCGTCTCTTCCTCTCCGGTGGTGCAGCTGGAAGGACCGAGCACATTGGGCCCATTCCCAACTGCCAGTGCCACCTCAAGATAACGTGGAGGCGTCCGTAACCGTTCCCGGTTGCTCCGCTGCGGGCTTGAGCGGAGGAGAGAGAGAGAGAGAGGTGGAGGAAGCTACCGGAGCAGCGGCTGCTGTTTCTTCCTTCCTCCCTCCCTCCCTTCCCCACCCCCCCCACCCCCACTCCCCAGCAACGTAAGTGGGAACGTGGGCCCACCACGGGCAGGTTGCCGAGGGCTTCCACCCCAAGGCTCGCGATCGTGACTTCCCCACACCATCCTTCCCTCTCTCCACGCTTCAAACGCTCGCGGCTTTCCCACCCATCCCCCCCCCCGAGTGGGGAAAGAAGGGAAAGGGGGCAGCTTCTCCGAAGTGTCTTCCTACCGAAAGCGGCCCACCAGGGGCGGTGGTGTGGTTCCCACTCGGCTCCCCTCCGCCGGGATGGGGATGCCGAGCTCGGGAAGACTCTCGGGGGGGCTCGGCGCAAGGGAAGAAGACTTCGCGCCGCTCCGTCCAGCGAGGTACTTTTCCGGAGACTCCCGGTTGTCCCTTTCCCTCCCCAGGCGAAGCCGGTATCTCCGGGGGTGGGCGCCTCCTCCCCCTCCCCGCTCTCTCTTCCCCCCCCCCCAGGCTATTTACGGGCCGGTCCCCAGCGGGAGCGTCGAACTCGAGGCTGCGGCACTGAAGAGCCTCCCGCCCGCATGCGGCAAGCAGAGCAGCGCCCAATCCCACCAGCCGCTCCGCTCGCCCGCCCGCCGAGGCGGCTTTCTCCCCCGCGCTGCTCTCTCGTTTTCACCTCAGCCGGCGGCTGCCCGAAGCGGCCAGCCCCGGCCCGAGCTCCGAAGGGAACTGCGAGAGAGGAGCCGGCAAGCGGCGCTCGGGGTCCCGGGCGGGTGCAGTGACGGCCGGGGCCACAGAGGAGAAAAGGTGGCGGCGGCGGCGGCGGCGGCGGTTACACCCTGCCCGGAACGGCCTGGCGGAGAGCCCCAACACCCCCCCCGGCCACCTCTGCCCCCCCGCTTCCCCGTCGCGCTTCGTTACCCGTGAGAACCCCGACGCGGATTTGATGGTCGTGGTTCGTTAAAATCATCCCCTCCGACGCCATGTTTCCCAGCGCAGCCACCGCACTGACAGGGAGGCGGGCGGGCGGGGTGGGGGGGGGAGAGTTGGGGTGGGGGGGGAGAGAAGGAGCGCGAGAGCGAGGAAGGGGGAGGAGGGGGGAGGGGAAAAAAAAACAGGCGAGGCGGAGCGCGAGGGAAGAGGGGGCGGAGCCGAGTCTCGAAAGAGGCGGTCCTTGGGAGCGCGCGCGCGGTTAGGCCGAAATTGCACTGAGGGTGGGGGGGGGGCGGGCCGGGAAGGGGAGAAAGGCGGAGCCTGGAAAGGTCAGACGAACCAGAGCCGCCCAAAAGGAGGAGCCAGAGGCAACGCGGGCGAGATTTTAGCCAAAAGAGGATTCCTTAAACCAGGGGGGTCTTCAAACTTGGCCCTTTTATGACTTGTGGACTTCAACTCCCAGAATTCCTCAGCCAGCTTTGCTGGCTGAGGAATTCTGGGAGTTGAAGTCCACAAGTCATAAAAGGGCCAAGTTTGAAGACCCCCTGCAGGCTTAAACGCTGGGTTCAGTCGAAAGCAATCGAGTGCTGAAAGCTGGTTAGGCAGTGGCTTATTTTATTCCGCTTCGGTCTACTCTAGCCCTTCAGATCCCATTGGGTTGCGAGAAGAGCCGGGCAGGTCCTGCTGTTAGCGGTGCGGAGGGAATACGAAGTTGATGGCTGTTTTATTTTATTTTATTTTTTGCGCAGGAATCGTACGAATCTCGCCCGTCGGCAGATTCCCAGTAGCTCTTTCTGTATTGGTGAAACAGCAGGACTGTTTGGAGGGATCACATCCTGCCTTAGCTGGAATATGCCAGTATTCGGTTGCGTGCGCTTACACCGCACCGACACATGTATCAGTCACCATTTTTACATCCACATGTAATTGACTGCATCGCGAAGCGTTGGCATATGCCGCACTGCATTCATACGTGCAAGCTGCTGCCTGCGCCTATTGCGATTGACGACGGTTACCCGGTTCTTCTGCAAACAGGTTGCATTTAATTCACATTACACCCACGTCTACTGCTCTATGTTGTATGCACGGCATATGCACCCCATGGGAATTTCTTGGTGTGGCAAAGCGTAAAAAGGCAGTGAAATGGAAGAAGGTCTGTGTTCGGGTAGAAGCTATTTGAGCATTTAATTTGCGTGTCAATGCAAACCTAATACAACGTGTTCTCTTACTTTCTGTTCCCATTCACTGCCTCGTATGAACCTGCCACTGCAGTTTTACACGCCTGCACGGCTTGTAAATGCATACAGCAAATAGTACGTAATTGTACCATGTTTCATTTACTATGCATAGACACAGTCTTTGCTATCACATTGATAAATGCCATGATGTGAGAACGGAAATTAGCATTACATGACAATCCAAACTATAACAAATTGCCCCCCCAAATACAAAAATATTATTCCACAAAAGTCCACAGATTTTAAATAGATACATCTTTTCACACACATCCTGGAGCATTTTTAATTGCTGTTTCACTAAGGTCAATGGTTGCACACAGACTAGATAAAATATAAATCCTTTATGCAACAAAAATAAGTTAAAATAAAAAGAGTAAATTTTTACAATTGGACCATAAGCTTTATTTTCAAGTCTAATAAAATGCAAAAGTTGTATTAAATAGTTAATAATTTACCTGATTTTTTTAACACTGTATTTAATCTTACTTTGTTCCAAGAACTTGGAGCATTGCAACATAATTAAACAGAAAAGGAGAAAATGAAGTACTGTGACAAAAGATGTCAAACATCAAAGCAAAAGCTTAAAACAGCATGAGGAACTCCCACATGCACAACACAAATGTAACTCCAGCCATTTAAAAAACAAACAAACTATACATCAGGAGCTTATCACAGTGGAACCTATCACCAAAACAGAATCCTTTTCATACCTCATTATATTCTTATTTTATTTTTATTTTAATTCCATTTATATCCCGCCCTTTTCCGAAGACTCAGGGCGGCTTACAAGCTTAGCAGTAGCCTTCATTCTATGTATATGCCTGCTTATTAGGGCTTTCACACACACACCCAAGCGGCATTATTATATATTATATATATATTATTATTATTATTATTATTATTATTATTATTATTATTATTATTATTATTATTTGAAGTCCATATAATATTTGTAGCCTAATACTCTGTGTGTTTACTTGAAAATCTGTTTCGCTATGTTCATTGAAGCTTATTCCAAGGTACATATTTATAGAATCCTAATTTTATAGGTACATATTCAACGTGTTGTTCCCTTTGTACAGTTGTGCTGTACAAAGCACAAAAAGGCGGTAAGCCAAAGCAATTAAAGGCATGAAATAAGAAAATCTATTGTATAACTTTTATTTGTCTTTTCCTTCCTCTCTATCCAGTCACTTTCTTTCAATAAATTGTTTTATTATTGAATTCTCATTCATTCTCTCTTTATGGCCAAACCATCTCAACATTCTTCTTTCTTACTGATCACTCACTTTATGTTCACTCCACATTCATACTTGATACTATTTCCTCTTGTTTTACATAAGTACCTCATTCCCACTGTTTTCAACTTATATTTATGTTTCCCCTGATGTATCTAAGTTCATATTTCCATGAAACATTGTGAGCATTAATATACGATACTACAGAGACATTTTCTTTCAAGTAAGACTGATAACAGCAGACTGCATGCTATCCATCATCTCTCAGTGTTTGCACATCTTAAAAAAATTCTTTATCCATTTCCCCATCTTTAGTAAACATTCCACCAGGGTACATCAGTTCATCTGCTCGGCTCCACTTTGGTTGTCAAATTTACTTGCCTTGGTCTTTGATATATATTTATAGTAATTTTACTAAATATGACTACAGTATTAACAGCTAGTTCAAACTAAAAGAAGAATTTAAAAAGTAGAAGGTGCATAAAAAGAAAAAACAGAAAAACAAAAAATATAGTGAGCAAAAAGAAAAGATATATATAAAGAAGTGACTTCCCATGTTATCACAAGAAGTATGAACAATTTCAGTAACTTATTACATATCCCAATGTCCCATATCTCAACTCTTATCTATAAACAAATCCATAAAGCATTTTATTTCAGTCCTGGTGTCAGTAAATAGCTAACAAAATACATTTTTAACCTTGATCAAATAAACCAACTTTATATTCTTCTAATAAGTTTAGTCTTTAGTTCATTCAAATAATATTGTAAAACTTGATTTCTTATCATTTTTTCTTTGTCCCTTCTCACAAAATTCTTCAAAGCTATAACAAGCCTCTTTAGTAAATCTAATTTAGGAAAAATATTCAGGTCACTTCTTAGTTTATTGTTTGTATTATTAACTATTAAAACATCAGCTGGTTTCTTTTGTATGTCCAACATAATATATTTTTCCATATAATTGTTGCATTCTGTCATTTATCAATCCATTTTCAATTCAGGTAATCTTGATTTGATCTTTTCAGGTAAAATCTTGTTTTTCTTCCATAACATCTTCTAGAGCAGGGGTCAGCAACCTGAAACAGTGAAAGAGCCACTCGGAACCAGTTCCCTAACAAAAGGAAAAACTGGGAGCTGCAAAAAATGTGTGCACATGTGTTGTACATGCGCGCATGCGCAGAACAGGGTTTGACTGAAGAGTGGAGCCAAGGCGAGATATGCACCTACCCTGCATATTTGAATTGGTTGAACTTTTTTAGTCCCACTTTTTTTTTTTTGACTGCACATGGCAGAGGACTGGGAGCCGCAGGAGACAGCTGAAAGAGCCTCATGCGGCTCCGGAGCCGCGGGTTGCAGACCTGTGTTCTAGAGGTAGATCTCTCTATTGGCACTATTAGTAACTTATTACTTATTACTATATTATTCTCCTTTAATTATAATTTTTAGTTACCTTTAGTATCTCATTTTTAAAAATATTTTTTTAAAAAAATCAAAACAAAAGCATTTTCTCACAGGAAAGATTCTACATAATAAATTGAAAAATCTTCTTTCAAATTTACCTGGACTCCAAAATAATTAAGTTTTTAAAAGTCTATAAAAGTAATATGGGGGGAAGGAATCTAATTTCTACTACAGATGCCTCTGCTGAGAAGTTTTTATATGCTTTATTTTCATAATATTCCCTAATAGACAAAATAATTTTGATGTCCATATTCACACAAAATATCCTACAATTCAAGCATCTTCACTTTTATTATATGCTTTCTAGAAATTGACAATTGTACAATAACTTTCTTCCTCAGATACATTATTGAGTCATCTATAGGCAGTCTTGGTTAACAATGTTCAAAGCTATGGACAACCCATACTTACAAGCGGATTGCCTACTACTACTAAAAGTGGCAGATGGAGTTCTTCCTTGAGCCGACAAACTGATGAAGCTGCGCAATGTTTTCATGAGTCATTACAAACAAGTTATATATAAATAAATGTACCAATCAGCAGTTCATAAAAACATTGCACAGCTTCAGCAGTTCATTGACTCTAGGAAGGACAATACTGTCTGCTATTTTTAGTAATAGACACCCCATTAAAGGTATGTTTTCTGATTTACGTATAAAGTTAAGTTAAAGACAGAGTCAGGAAGGGGAACTTATTCTTATTTTAGGGACTCTGCATTGAAGTGGAATAATGTGGTCTGCACCGTCCATGCCAAGCATAAACTACAGTGCCCTTCCCAAATATTGCTTATTGTTAGCCCATTGTTATCTTTGTAATGGGATCAATAATAGCACTATTCCAAACATTAGACTCATATGCAGTCTTCATGCACACATTAAATAAATCTCATTGGAATTCTATAAACAAGCCACATCCTACATAATTGTCCAATAATGTCACAACCCATGTCATTGTGGCTTACTATACACATCTCTGAGTTAAAATATTGGACTTTAATTCCTTAAATCAATTTTACACACTTTTGCTTGTTTTGAAGAAATTCTTGCTACTTTAAAACTTTCTCCTTTTGAAGGTGCAAGTCTTTTGCAATCAGTAGTAGTAAATAGAATTTTATTTCTTTTCATTAGTGCATATTCAAATTTACAAGATTTTTGCCATACTCAGTTACCACAGTTGATTATTAATAGAATTCTGTTTTTGTTATTCAAATAAACTAAATGGCTCGATGGACCATTAATGCATAGGCAATGTTTATTTCATTTATTGCTGTGAATTTTTTAAAAAATCAAGTGTTACTCACTAAAACTAGCAATATCAGACATAGCCAACACATCCAAGATCATTCTGCCAGTTAATTCTAAATAAGACTGCTGTTAGCTATCATTTTCTTAAAATAAAAATGCCTGAAACAGATGGCTGAATGTCATATTCTTGACAAGCTGCATCCCCCAATAACTCCAGCCATTATGGTCACAATTAAGGATCTTGCTCTATATGCATAAAGAAATATAAGAAATTGACATATCTGTTCTGAAAATGATGGTGTTGAATGAAATGACATACATTTGAACAATGTAACCAATGCTGCAAAATAAACCTATTATTTAGGCCATCATTATAAACCAACATGGAAGAATAGTGTATAAACTTAATGAAATTTTTATATATATTAATTGACCTTAATTTTAAATGGCCAAGTAACATTGAAAGCAAAGCTGCTGAAATAACAACAGTGTATTTTAATTTATCAGAAATTTATCAAGAAACAAAAATTAAATTACTCTATAGGGGTGGGGGATTATAGAGATGAAAGATGAGTAAACATTTAAAAGTTTAAAAGTACATATTAAAATATTTTGTCAGATAATGGTTACTAGCTGAAATCAAAACAGGTGGTAATCAGTAATGGTAACGGTAATGGGGACTGAGATTTCCATTGCTGAGTGATGCAGTCATAAAGCAAGACATCAAGTGACCATTTTGTTTAGTGATGGTAATTCCAGCAGTCCTCATTGTGCAGTTATGTGAGGATCATGGGTTGTTAAGCAAGCCCCAAGTGGCTTGCAAATAGATCAGCAGGCACGTAAGACCTGGTGTGAACAGGGGTGGGGGGCGCTGGGGATAGCTGTTACCAGCTGGGAGTGGGTGCTCAAGTGACTGAAGTCAGCTCAATGGGGATGTGGATGGTAGGGGAAGGTGTGAATAATTTACCAGAGTGACCTGTGACTTCCCTCACTATCTGTACAGCTTTCAGATAGTAAAAACAAAAATGTTTTTACCAGGAGATCAATCATTTTTTTTACCAATTTATTCACTTTCAATACTTAGTGATGATTCATACAGTTCCTGAACAAAATGTAGGGCCATTCAGCACCATGCGTTAGATCCAAAAACTATTTTTCCAAGACTTCCCAATCCCCCAGAAGCAGATTTTCAGGGGACCACGAAGGGAATTATATATAAAGTCAACAATTTCCTAAAAGAACAATGTTCTAGCAAAATATACCTAATTTAACATTGCCAATCACAATGTGTTAATCTAGCTCCCCCCTGAGCTTCGGATGGCTCAAGATCTCCAGTCCTTTCGCCGCGCCCTCAAAACACTCCTTTTCCACCTGGCTGACCTAGACTGACAGGGATTTTAATTATATTTACAATTCTAACTCTATTCTTTAATTGATTTCAAATTTTATTTTTAATTTACTGTACAGAGACCTTTAAGTTTTGTTGTTGTTAGCTGCCCTGAGTCCCTCGGGAGATAGGGCGGGCTATAAATCCCATTAATAAATAAATAATAAATAAATAAATAAATAAATAAATAAATAAATAAATAAATAAATAAAAAATATTTCCCAGTTGGAGGATATCAAGTCTGGTAAAGTTGATTTAAGTACTTGTTTGAAATTATCAGAATTTCTTTTTTTCTAATTTTTTATTTTGTTCAAAAAGTTAAAATACTAATTCCAAAAAATGAAATTTAACAAACAACAACCAAAATGGACAGAACATTTAAAAAGTCCCTTAAAAAGGACAAAAAAACATATATATTATGTCCCCTGGTTGATTAAAGATAAATATATTGCAACGATGTTAATTTCTCCCTTTGCAAGGTAGGCCCATAGTCTATAAACTTCTACATTTATTTACAACCATCTTAGCCTGTCATCTATCGATTATATGTAAAAACAAAATACTTAATAGGTAAAACAATAGCAAAATTAAACTTCAAAGCTGTCTGTTAACAATCTGTCGTTGTATTTATTTATTTAATTAATTTAATTTAATTTGTATACCGCCCTTCTCCCGAAGGACTCAGGGCGGTGAACAGGGCCATAAATACCAAAATAACCAAAATACAAAATTAAAAACAAATTAAACCCTAGTGCCCAAATGTAAAAATAAATTACATTAAAACAATAATTAAAACCCAAACCCATCAGACCAGGCCGGCTTGTTCAAACAAATAGGTTTTTAACTTGTGGAAAGTCTACAATGGTTTATCTGCCACAAATCACCATAGTCATTATCCCTGATCTATCCAGGATCAAATATCTTTGCTTGATTCTTAATAATATAACTTTCCCCCAAGATTTTTAGTGGAAGCTTTCCCAACCAGGGCTTTTTTTCTCATAGAACGCTCCGAACGGAGTTACGGCACCTTTTTTGGATGGAAACTTGTAGGGTAGGCAAGGCGGGTTGTATGACATGTGTGAGTTCCAGCACCTTTTTCTTTTACAAAAAAAGCACTGTTCCCAACAATATCTTATCTTCCAGTATTCTAAACCCTTGCTGTAAATATTTCTACCACATCCATTGTTCAGCACTTTTCCTGTGAATCAAGGTATAAAGTCTCTTTGTCAGTTGTCGTCTGGTTAGGTATAATAAATCCATTTTCCCAAACTGATCCATCTACCCAGGAAAATCCAGTCCCATTGTTTACCAATCGGGTGTGATAAGTCTTATCTTCTTAAAAGAGTCCAGTATATCATTCATCGAATCTGCCAATTCTAAGTCTGTAAAACCCAGATCTTCAAATTTCTGCAACGAGCCTTCTTCAAAGCTCTTTCTTCAACAAGTGCAAAATATTTTTCTAGAGTGTTTGGGGTCAAGGAACATCTTATATTACTATAATTTCACTCTGAAGCCAGGACCAGAGGTAATCCAGGGGAGCCTATCTTCATTGTTTTTTCTGCTATTTCCTAATCATTAAGTCCAGCTCTTGAACATATAACTCAGTTACAAAATAAATTTTTGCTGAAGTCTTATGCGTATTTACTCAGAACAAAGTCCTATTCATTTGAGTGAAACTAGGCCATCATATGAACAATCACACACTGAATCAAATGTCGGTGGAGATTCTCAGTCATCCAGGCCATAGTTATCTCAAAGGTGCTTTTTCAAAAGGCAACTGGATCAATCAAATCGAATGAATCAACTGGTGCATGCAATTTATATTGATAGAACTTCATCTAAATCAGATTGATAATGCTAAAAACAAATGTACATAAGGTGCATTTCTGTTTGTATCTTTCTGTTTCAGAACCCATCAAGATACTTAGCAGAACTTCATGAATCTACTGCTGACACAACAATACAATGTTATAAATCTGGAGTGTCATTTCCTGCAATGCTTTGTTTGACTAAAAATCAGTCCATAAGAAGCCCAATATTGTTTAAAAACAGTATATGTAGTCAGGGTTTAAAAGCCTATTTTGTCTTAAAACTTACTTTTTCAGATAAATTAAAATGTCCTTTTATGACCTAAGAATCACATTTCTTTTGTAGCTGAGTGTTAAGGAAATATAAGTGTGATTATTATCATTAAGACCTAAATTGCCAGAAATTGTTAGAAATGTTATCTGATGTGGAACAAATGTTCTTGTAATGAAATAAAGATGTTTTCAACATATTAAGGTTTTTTGAAATACAAGATATTTAAGGCACTTTGCCCTATTCAATATGAGTTTCTGTCTCCCCAAAATAGGGAACTACCTCTTTATAGTACCTGGATGTGGGGCTGGGAAGCTACCTGAGCATGTTAGGGTACAAGTGCCCTGGGGAATTGAAAATCATTCTGGCAGAAAGCACTGGCAAAAGATTTCCAAATCATACCAATAAAACCTCTCAGAGATGCTCGGATGTGTACATCTGGCATTGAGCTTGACTCAAAGATAACCTGACTTCTTTAGAAAATCAACCAATCAAATGATTTTATTTATTCCCCCTTATTTGTTAGATTAACACATTGTGATTGGCAATGTTAAATTAGGTATATTTTGCTAGAACATTGTTCTTTTAGGAAATTGTTGACTTTATATATAATTCCCTTCGTGGTCCCCTGAAAATCTGCTTCTGGGGGATTGGGAAGTCTTGGAAAAATAGTTTTTGGATCTAACGCATGGTGCTGAATGTGAAGGGGAAGTGGTCTGAAATAGTCCCTACCTATGCAGTATGTGAAAGAGGAGCCATTTGGGATTCAAACTTGTTAACATTAGACATACCGGTATTTATCAGAGCTGGATTCAGAGGCATCTATGGGATGTTAAAAACATCCAGATGGCAGCCCTGACCATAGAACTGAAGCCTTTCCCTTTTTGATGTTTCCCATGCAAACAATGCACATAAAAAGTGGCCAGGCTCCAATCATGCAGAAGTGACTGCCTTCCTTCCTTTGGTGGGGAGTTCTCAAAACAAAGCACCCTGAGTGCAGATTGAAGTGAAAAAAAATCTGACTGACGTTTGATGTTGACGAAGCTGTATAGGTCTTGGACAGACCGTGGATACTAATAATAGAGATCCAATAACAGAACGCCTTTATACTGAAGCACCAAAATAGTAGTGTTAAATTATACAGTAAGTCATGTTTTTAACTAGAAACTATATGTATACAGTAATATCACACTAAGTTGTATATCAAAACATCACTGCCATTCTTCGAGTAAACACTTCAGTATAAACGTGGGTAATTGTAACAGCCTTTTGCAAGCTGGTGCCTTTCAACTGAGCTGGGCTGGGAATTAGGAGAGTTAACTTCCAGAAATACCATTTTGGGAAAGGTGCCATAAAATATGAACATATTTTATTTTGGATGAAATTCATTTCCTTCCTTCTTCCCAAGTAATGATATTAATTAGAGCCATAAATAGTCTCTCTCTCTCGCTTTCTGTCTCTTCCTCTTCCTCTTTCTTTCTCTTATGATTAAGACACCTGTCAAGATACCAGGAAAATGTGAATTGTAGTACTGCTTGTAGTTTGATAATAACCTGCCCTGGGGGACAGCATACCTCCAGAGATCCTCCTGGCTCTTATCTTGGCCCTCTCTAAGTAGGGTTATCATGTATCTGAAGAGACAAAAGAGGGCATGGGCAACTAAAAAGGAGGACAAATGGGCTGGGGGGGCGGGGAAGGTGGACACCTTAACTGCTTAACTTTCTTGGCATTTGCAACAAACGTTACAGTGAAAACCTGCCCTCAAAAAGTACACAAACATACATGTACAGTATATATTACTTTTTTCCAGCATCAGAAAGACTGTTTTTTTAGTTGCAGGAATGTGTTAGAGCTGGTTAAGAGGCAAAAGCCTTTGACGTGTAACTGATTAAGGTCCTGTCAATTCCAGGCGGCAGGGCAAGCAAGAGGGTACTAATCAACTAATTAAGGTCACATTGCTGAGCTTGTTAACTTGCCATTAGCACTTATTAGGGAAGCGCTGCCATACAGAGAAAAACTGCCCAAGAAGAAGTACTCAAAAAGCCAGACAATATTTGATTTTAGGCTATGCCTGGTGGACAGAGGACATGTTCTCCTTTTACTGGATATCTAGTAAACTTTCTCTTCAGGCCATCTTTAAAAACCTACTTCTTTCTGGAAGGATCTTTCTGTATCTATAATAGAAATATAATAAGAAAAAAGAAATATATAAAGAAGTGACTTCCAGCCATCACCCCAAGTATAAACAAATTTAGTGACTCTTTACTCCCTTCAATGTTAGAAACATTTATCTCTTCATATCCCATATTTACCTATAAACAAATCCCTAAAACATCACCTTTTCAGTCCTAATGTCAGCAGAAATTCTATAAAGAATTACCAGAGGTAACATTATAGCTTGTTTTAATCTTGACCAAAT
Organism: Vipera ursinii; assembly: GCF_947247035.1. Classification (NCBI taxonomy): domain Eukaryota; kingdom Metazoa; phylum Chordata; class Lepidosauria; order Squamata; family Viperidae; genus Vipera; species Vipera ursinii. Next base: position 73,286,747 of record NC_139512.1, read on the forward strand.
AAACCAACTTTATATTCCTTCTATTTTACTTCTAATAGTCCTAATTTTTAATTCATTCAAATATTGCCTTAAGATTTGATTTCTCTTCATTTCTTCTTTGTCCCATTGCATAGAATTCTTCTAGACTTTGCCGATAGGCCTCTTTTGTAAAGCCTACAAGCCTCTTTTGTAAATCCAGTAGGAAAAAAATTATCCAGGACACTCTCTTTGTTTGCCATTTGTATTTCCTTTTTAAGTTTTAAAATCTCAGGCAGTTTCTTTTGTAGATACATTGAAAGATCTTTTTTTTTCATCTCTTGGCTTGCAGTTATAAACCCACTTTTGATACCAAGTCTACTTTATCGGTTCTGCTTCTGAGACTTTTTCAATAACATCTATCCATAGAAGTAGATATCATTATTGATAATGTTGCTATAATGGCTACTATTTTCTGTTTCTATTCTTCAAAACTCCTTCCATATTTTTATTGTCATAAGCATCTTGCAGGCCTACATATCTACTAAAATATTTTGCTCCTTCTAGTGTCCACTTTTTCAAATCATGAAATTGTTTTGTAAAACCAAAACAGGATCTATTTCCCATTAGAAGTTATTTGTACTTTATAATTAATTCCAAAAATTTATTATAAAACTTTCCATATTCCAATTTGATCAGGAGTCCTAGTCTGTTTATAACTTTCTAAGATCAAAATCCTACTTAGCTTTTTGCTGTTTATTTCAGACTTTTTAAATTCTTAAGCTTACAATTAAAATTTTCTTCTGATCAGGACTAAAGACAGTATTCAAACTTGTCATTCCAAAATTTTCTAACAGCTTAAAAGTAATGAACAAACTCTGGTAATGACTAGAAAGTAAGGCTTGCAAATTCAGAGACTCCTTTAAAAGTCTGTGCTGCAGTTGTGAGGAAGATCCTGTCACCTGTTGGCTCTCAAACTTGTGAAAAAACACTGTCCTGTAGCCTTGGATCAAGAGCAGTTGTCCAAAAAAAAGTAATCACCCATCCTCTCATTATCTAGAGAGGTTCTGCTCCTTGGTTCCTTGGTCTTAGCGTGATTATTGGCTACACATTTGTGTACCTCCTCAGGAAGCCTCACTGAAGCAGTAGGCGTGAGCTTAAATGGACTCCAGAAGATGGTAGAGGACAGGAAGGCCTGGAGGAACATTGTCCATATGGTCGCGATGGGTTGGACATGACTTCGCAACTAACAACAACAACAACAGTGAAGTGGAAATATGTGGCATTCTTTTTCGTTTTCTTTTTTCTGCTAGTTGTGCTTCACTTTATGCTATATATTGTTCCTATTTCATTTTACTGTGTTTTTGGTTCGTGAAATGGCCCAGAGTCATCTAGGAGTTCAGCAGCCTAGAAATATGGTAATTAAATCAAATAATTAACATGTGGAAAAGAGAAGCAATTTTAGATCTACCTTTCAAAATATATTTTAGTGTGCTTCCATGTTTTCTGATTTTTCTATTTCATTGCTAAAATGCAGTAGACTGATTCCTCATGGCCACCCATTTCAGCAGTGCAGATGGCTTAATTTTGTCTCTGGTAAAAGGTATTACCTAGCCTGTCAAGACATGATCTTCTCAAATGCTTTCTTAAAGTTTCTGGTTTGTTTCCCAGTGCTACACCTTTCTTTAATAAATATGCCAAAGGGTTTGTTCTTTACAAACAGGACAAGTAGAAACTTTCCCACAAAACTAAATTACAGCTGGAATGTGTCTCTGTAATCCGTAATAGTCATATCACTTCTTAGCTAAATATTATGTTCATAGGAAGACCTTTTGTACACTAATTTATTTCTCTGGATTTTATGAAGTATGTTTTTTTTTAAATCTTAAGTTTGAATGCTTATGGCCAAATTGATGTTTGGCAGCACCTGTGGATTTGAAGTTTCCAGTTAGCACTGGAAGAGACATTGTAAGAGAGCCGTGTTAGTCAGCAGTAGACAGAAATCAGAAGGTAACCTTTCAGACTAACACATTTCATTAACAGGAGTAAGCTTTTGTAAGTTACAGCTCACTTGATCAGATGCATGGAGTGCCACTCCCCAGTTCAGCCATTCTGTGTTCATGATGAAGTGAGCTGTGGATCATGACAGCTTATGCCTTTTAATGAAACGTGTTAGTCTGAAAACCACCTGATTTTTAACTAGCACTGAATGACTGCAATAAAACTACAGATGGACACAGGTTGCAGAAGCAAAATAGCAGCTAGGGCACAGGTCTGCAAACCACGGCTCCGGAGCCGCATGCGGCTCTTTCAGCTGTCTACTGCGGCTCCCAGTCCTCTGCTATGTGTAGAAGTTCAACCAATCAATTCAAATATGCAGGGTAGGTGCCTATCTCGCGTTGGCTCCACTCTTCAGTCAAACCCTGTTCTGCGCATGTACGCGCATGTGCACACATTTTTTGCGGCTCCCAGTTTTTCCTTTTGTGAGGGAACCGGTTCCAAGTAGCTCTTTCACTGTTTCAGGTTGCTGACCCCTGAGCTAGGGAAAGGTTATACCAACTTTCTCAGTCTGGAGGACTTCAGCTGTGTTGGAATCCAGCTCCCCAAATTCCCAACCAGCATGGCCATGGTCAGTGCTTGCTAAAATTCCTGGGGAATCCAATATTTAAAGCAAGGCTAAAGGAATTGGGAAGGTTGAGTTGCATGATGCTGTCTCACCCCTCTCTCTTTTCTAGTACGATCGTTTCCTCCAACTGGGATTCTCAGAAGTCTTTGCTTTATCAACAGCAACATAAAAAGTGCCAGCCATTCTCACAAGGAGTGTTTCCCCCCTCCCCAAGTTTGCAGCTATTAGGCTGTAACTGAGATTGCCAGACTAATGTCTGTTGTTGTACATTTAATTTGGTGTTCAGGTGATAAATCACATCACTTCTATCAGTATAAATCTGGCACTCCCATTCATAGGGTCAATGGTCTGTCTCTCTCAAATAGAAAAAGGCCATTGTTAAGGCCTTATTACCTACCCGGATAATGAAATGTCTGCAAGAAAACAACCAAGCGCAGAAAGCACCAAGGTCTTCAGAAAAAGGCCCGCTGTCTAATTTCTTACTCTATGTGTTATTTTTGATTCATACCACCAGTCATTAAAATAATAGATAAAAATAACTAAGAACCATCTGCACAATTACAGCCTGGATGAATTAGAGCATTGTCAATAAGCTAGATTGTATAGTAGGATCTCATTCTTTCATAAATACACTCACATCCCCACCCTGAGTACAGATAGTCCTCGACTTACAGCAGTTCATTTACTGACTGTTTGAAGTTACAATGGCACTGAAAACAGTGACTTATAACCATTTTTCACACTTACAACTGTTGCAGCAACTCTATGGTGATGTAATCAAAATTCAGATGCTTGGCAACTGATTTATATTGAGGACCGTTGCTGTGTCCCAGGGTCATGTGATCCCCTTTTGCAACCTTCTGACAAGCAAAGTCAATGGGGAAGCCAGATTCACTTAACAACTGGGTTACTAACTTAACACCTGCAGTGATTCACTTAACAACTGTGGCAAGAAAGTTCATAAAATGGGGCAAAATTCACTACAAATGAGGGCCGAAATGGACTTTGTACTGTAATACTTAAAACATGGTTTTTGTAGTGCAGTTGCAGTGGCTAACTAAGTTGGGTTTTCTTGTACTGTATTTTAAATTTGCTTTTACAACTGCATTGCTAATAATTTCCCATAAGCAACAAAGATGATTAGGGGACTGGAGGGTAAAACGTATAAGGAACGGTTGCTGGAATTGGGTATGTGTAGTTTAATGAAGAGAAGGGTGAGGGGTGACATGATAGCAGTGTTCCAATATCTCAGGGGCTGCCACAAAGAAGAGGGAGCCAGGCTGTTCTCCAGAGCACCTGAGAGCAGGACAAGAAGCAACAGATGGAAACTAGTCAAGGAGAGAAGCAACCTAGAACTAAGGAGAAATTTCCTGACAGAACAATTAATCAGTGGAACAACCTGCCTCCAGAAGCTGTGAATGCTCCAAGACTTAAGTTTAAGGCCAATTGTACATACCAAGATGGAGATTTGCTTTACACAGCTTTATTCCACATAGACGAGAAGGACCTCAAAGCTTTTGTGTTTTCATAGGTAAAAACCATGAACCCTTTATATCATGTTCATAGGTTCATATTGTAATCTTAGTATAGTTACTTTTATAGTTCTCATCACATATTTCATAAGTATATCAGCAAAAAGTATGAAATAAATGTTCATGTTCATAGGTCAATGTTGGCTATTTGCTTGCACAAGCATGTTTTGTTAGCAACTTCCTCTTTTTTGCTCATAGCTAGCTGTACATCCTGCCTTTTGCCTCACACATGATATATTTGGGATTATTTTATGCTTAGCTAGGCCGTTTGAAACTTGCTTATGAATGCATAGCTATTCTATTGATTGACATATCCTATGTGTAATATGATTCTGATTCTTGTTATCACTAGGAGAGAGATTACATTTGGCCATGATATAACTATTTGAGAAGCCACAGAGAACTATAAAAACTAGACATATCCAGTCCACATCCAGTTGGTCTAAGTGCTTTTTTAAGTACAGAATTTGGATTTTTTAAAAATCAAATACATGTTAATAAAATCTGTGGGGATTCACGTGCCTCTGACATTTGCTGTTGGGCTGCCCCGGGGGGATTCCTTTTCTTGTCTCAACCATTTACTGTTCATTACATCTTGTCACGGCTTTGCTTCCTTATCCTGTCAATTCCATATACAGGAAATCATCAGAAACAGTCAATTGCAGCCAAGCTATTGTAATGGAAGTTTGATTTATTTGTAAGCAAATGCCATCAACACTCTCTCCCTTGTTCTGACAAAGGTACCTAAGGGCATGTAAGTTCATGCATTCAGCTTTATATTCCTGACATTGTATTTTTTTTGCTGTTCTTCATCTATAGAGTAAACTGGATGGTGAGACACTGCAAAATTCCATGCAGATTTCAATAAACATAACTTGGATTCATTCTGAAAAAAATGAGCAGGGAATACTGCCTAGTCAGCCTTATTCTATTATCCTTCTCATTTTCTGCTTTGGTTCTACTTTGGCTGTTTCTTCACTGCCATTGCTATCATCAGGTCAACACCTATCTACTGCAGATACAGTGCTTTCTCCACTGTGTAAGTCAAGGGAAATCATTCTGCCTTTATGATAGTGATGTGCACATCCCACTTGTCCCACTTATTAAAATATTATGGCAACAGGGTGAGACATGGTGGGCAAGGTCATGACTCACTAAAATAGCAAACAGGTGCACTATAAAGAACTTATAACACTTCTGATGCCCTTATGAATAGCTTGGTCTACTGATGCTCCAGGATGAAAGAGAATTCTTGTATTTTTGACAAATAAATAAGTACATTGAAATTCCATGAGGAACTTGAGAAAGTTAGAATTCCTATAAGACTTTGCTGACAAATGATTTACTTTATTATTATTTTTTCAGTTATATTCCCACCATTCCTCTAAAGCAGTATTTCTTAAGCATTTTTATCTCAGGGCCCTTCCCACTTTTAAAAATGATGGAGGACCCCAAAAGAGCTATTGTTTGCATGTAATAATTACGTAATATCTCACCATATTTATTTATTTATTTATTTATTTTAATTCCATTTATATCCCACCCTTCTCCGAAGACTCAGGGCGGCTTACAAGCTTAGCAGTAGCCTTCATTCTATGTATATGCCTGCTTATTAGGGCTTTCACACACACCCCAAGCGGCATTATTACAAAGTCAGCTTAATTGCCCCCAACAATCTGGGTCCTCATTTTACCTACCTCGGAAGGATGGAAGGCTGAGTCAACCTTGAGCCTGGTGGGATGCGAACCTGCACCTGCAGGCAGCTGGTGTTACTTAACGAGGCATTAGCCCACTGCTCCACCAAGGCTCTATTATTAAAATTTTAAAATTTTAAATATTATTATTAAATATTATTATTAAATATTAAAATTTTAATATTAAAAATTAAAATTAATGTATTCGCTGCCACTACTCCTTCTCATGATTGTTTGATAGGATTTCAATATCATATTATTTTTCAACCCAAGCTGGCAAGTAATTATGATTTCAAATACCCCTGAAAGAGTATTGGGGACCCAAAGGAGTCCCACACTTGCACAAACAGTGCTCTAAAGCAAAAGGTTGAGATCTAATGGGAATCTTCCTTTTGTTCTCATAATACCCCAACAGTAAGATAGGTAGGGCTGAGAGAGTGATTAGTTCAAAATTACCCAGTGAGTTCTCATAGGTAAAGTGGATTTGTGCCTGGGTCTAGTTTAGCAAAATAATGATTTAGTGTAATACATAATTCAACCAATCACATATCTTGTTTCATATTGGATATTTTGAATCATTTCAATGTAAATATTAAGACATTTGGCTTTTTACTCTTTTAATATTCTAGACAAAATCATTTCTGAAAGCCAGTGTGGTATAAGCAGTTTAGTTGTTGAACAAGGACTTTTAGCCAGTTTATCAATGAGAGAATCTGCATTTCATGTACAAATACTAAGCTTATTTAAAGGTTTTGGTCAGGAACTCTGCCAAAAAATTTTTTGACAATCCAATTCTAGTGTAAACCGGATTGCTTCTATTACATATCTGTTCATATTCTTACATTACATCAATAGGCACTACTTCTCTTTTGCTCTCCAGGCACAATGAGCAATAAATGGGATGATCTGTGCTGCTTATCTTACTAGTAGCAAGATCTCTCTGCCTTGGGCAAAGGGCAGGGCAACATTTTTTTAAGGCTCTTTCTTACACCTTCATTAATATGCACTCCTCCAGGCCTTGAGTTGGTAGAAAAAAATATAATTTGTGTTGCCTCAACAGCCAGTTTGGTGGGAGGAAGGAGAGATCCGAGGGTGGAGATTTGTTCTCTGAGCTTGTGGGTTGGTTTCCGAACGTTTCATTACCAGGCTAGGTAACATCTTTAATGGCATTTAGGGGATGTCAGTGTTCTGTTTATAAGGACTTCATGTGTGGGTCTTATGATGGGTCAGGTATGAATAATCAGTGAGACATTTGTGATGGGTCTTGATGGGGAGGTTATATTAGGTCAGGCTCATTGGGAGGTGAACTGCTGGTGGGAGGGGGAGGGGGGCTTGTGTGCATTGGTTGAGGGTTGCTGCTCTCTCTGGTTGGCTGTGAGGTTGATTTGGATTCTGAGAGGTTTGTAGGCTGATTGTAGGTTGATGTGTCTGTTGATGGAATTGCTTGTGGATGCCATGCTTCAATGATCTCAGGAGTGTGATGGATGGTAGTGTGGCTGATGATTTTAGTTTTTTTCCAATCGGACTGCTGGATGCTCAAATGCAGCCAAGTTGAAAAACACACCACCTACTGTAGTTAATAACACATTCCCTGGATTTACACGTGAAGAGGAAACAGACAACAGACTCCCATTCCTTGACATCGACATAAGGAGACTGGACAATGGAGAACTGGAACCCATGTCTACCACAAACCTATGCACATGGACAAGATCCTCAGCTTCACAAGCAACTACACCACCACACACAAAAGAAGCTCTGTCTAGACCCTCTTCAGAAGAGCCAAAACACACTGCAGCACCACAACATTAAGGAAAGCAGAAGAGAAATGGCTGCTTGACGTCTTTCTCCATAATGGCTATCCAAAAAACTTCATATTCTGACGCAAGCACCCAAACCACAACACAACACACAGCTGACCAACAGACAAAAACTAACCCTACCATACACAAAAGGGGTGTTGGAAATGACAGCCAGAATTCTCCAGCCCCTAGGAATAGCAATAGCAATTTAATTTTAATTTAATTTTAATTTAATTTTAATTTTAATTTGTTTAATTGTGGGCTAGTCTTATTTAATTCTATTTTAAAGTGTACTTATTTGTATTGTTTTAACTCGCCCTGTAAACCGCCCTGAGTCCTTCGGGAATAGGGCGGTATATAAAATCAAATAAATAAATAAATAAATAAATAAAGAGAGAGAGAGAGAGAGAGAGAGAGAGAGAGAGAGAGAGAGAGAGAGAGAGAGAGAGAGAGAGAGGAGTAGTCATAGCCCACAAACCCACAGCCACATTCCACTAGGAATTATCCAGAACCAAAGACAAGACACAGAAGGATAAAAGGAGAATGTAATCTACAAAATAAATTGTAACAATCGCAACCAATTCTACGTGGGACAAACAGTATGTCAATTAAAAAACAGGATCCATGAACACTGGCTGGCAGTCAAATGTCACGATGCCAAATCCTTAATCTTTACCCACCCAGACACCAAACAACAATAGTTTGATTGGAGCAACACTAAACTCTGCTGAAGATGATACCTAGCCTGGTAATGAAACGTTCGGAAACCAACCCACAAGCTCAGAGAACAAACCTTCACCCTCATCCTACACCCCAAGCTACAGATATTTGCCATATTGCAAAGGAGAGGTAAGTGGTGAAGTGGGAGGATGCTTCCATGGCCTTTTCCCCAACTCGACAATCTGTCAGCCAGCCTATTTCTAGACAAAGATTTATCTATATCACAGAAGCTAATCTGTGCATTTTATAATCTTATGCAATAATCTGCATAACAAATCACATTCCTGGTGCAGAGATTGTAAGGAGCGTTAACTGCTCCTTTGCTGACTGTTATTTTTTTTTAAGAAAACAGGTTTATCAGTCTTTCAAAAGATTACTTAATACATATTTAAAAGCAGGCCTAAAATACTTTTCTGATGAGTCCTAGAGCCAGGAAATACAGGGAGCCTACCTGAACAACTCTAAGCAAATCACCTTTCAGGCATTATGCAGGCAGATGCTCCCACAGAAGCCAAGTGCCTGATCTCTCTGTAGCCCAAGGCACGGAGAACCATGCACTATTGCCGGAAGAGAAAGGGTATGCCCAGAGCAGGCAAAGCAGGCAAAGGACCTGCTTTGTTACTCTTGACTGCACTCTTTCTGGGAGCATCCTTTTTGCAATATGGCGACCAGAATAAGACCAGGGGTGACCTCACTAGTGCAGCATGAAGCAGTACTACCAATTGATATCTAATCTAATCTAATCTAATCTAATCCAATCTAATCCAATCCAATCCAATCCAATCCAATCCAATCCAATCCAATCCAATCCAATCTAATCTAATCTAATCTAATCTAATCTAATCTAATCTAATCTAACGTAACCTAACCCAACCCAACCCAATCCAATCCAATCCAATCCAATCCAATCCAATCCAATCCCATCTTATCTTATCTCATCTCATCTCATCTCATCTCTGTGTAAAAGAGTGCAAAGATAATTTTGACAAAGAAATGGAAGAACCATCAGTAGTATTGGATCATTAAAACAATTCTGAGGAGAAAGCATCCAAAAACAACTCAACATAATCCTACCTTGATTCTGTATAGTAGTGTTTCTCAAATTCAGCAACTTTAAGATGCATGGATGGCAACACCCAGAATTCCCCTGCCAGCACTTAAAGTTGCTGAGGTTAAGAAATACTGTCAAAAGGAGCAGACTTTCAAGTTTCTCTTACATGCTACAATAATGAATTGGAATTCCAATAGTGTTTGTGATGCCTGTTTTCTGAGTAAACTTCTTTGCAGGGCTGACACAAGGGAAGTTTTATTCTTCCTGCCTGAAGATGTGGAGACTGAGTAGATCTACTTTCAGCATTTCATGTATTGAAACAAACAACAAAGCTAAAGAATCCAGCTCAGGACATTATTTTGAAGACTAGTCCTTTTTTGGTATAAAGGATATGCCTGAAAGTAACTCATAAACTAGTGCTGAGAAATCCTGAAGTTCCAGTTATTGTAGACTTATAATTACCCTCCAGACAGCATGAGTTGCTTGGAGCTGTGGTATATGTCAGTACCTGAACAGGTCCCTGCCATTGACCATGTCATTGCCAAGGTAGTGTGAGCCCTTTGAGTAGTTTGGATAAGAAACCGATATAATCACACTACCTTTATTCTAAGGTTATAGTAATAGAATCTTGCAAATCTGAAGGCACATCCCTCTTCCCTTGCCTTTACTCTCCAGGGAACGAGGGAGGATCTGTTCTGGGGCACTTTCCACATCTCCTGTTCCTTCTGTGGGCTGAGATGTCTCTTTTCTGACCTTTGCCATGGCTGTGGCTCTTCCTCCTCCCACAGATCATTACAATAGTCAATGTTGTGTTGTTGGCAAGACTTACACAAGGAAAAGAAAAATAAAGCACTATTTGAAAATGAGAATAACACGTGACTAAGGTAAACTAGGGTGAGTTGTCAAAAATGAAATAAAGAAGTGAAATGGACTCTTATCAGGATAAGATCACAAAAGAAGTAGAATCACCTGTGACTCTTAGGAACAACAAGGGTTAGTAGGTTTGTGCACAAACAAAAAAGAGAAAATTGCTATATTGCAATTAAAATTGCATATTAATCTATGCTATTCCCTTTCTTTTCTTAAAAACAAACAAACTGTGAACAGCTTTATATAGGGTGGGAGGGTAGAGAAAGAAGGTTTTGGGTGATGAGAGCCTAATGAAATATTTAATGTTGGTGCCAAAATAACTATCAGAGGAATATTCATTACTGTACATTTATATTTGTAATTATGTGAATTCAGAAAAGACTGCCACAGGGGACCCCAACCCCTGGGCCGTGGAAGTGTTGGGCGAGCGCACGTGCCCTCCAATTGAGTGAGTGGCAGGTACTTGTGCCTGCTGCTCATGCACATGGAGCTGCATGTGCGTGCTTCCTGGTCACTCGCACGGAACCATACCCTCTGCCCCCCACCTCTGCCAGTCCGCAAAGCCGGAAAGGTTGAGGAACTCTGGACAATCACATTTGGGTTATAAGGAGAGGTAGAAAGTACTATAAATGCTGCCATTTATAGATCATCTGCATTACTGGAATCTGTATCTGATAGCTCTAAGATCAGGTTTCCAAAGCTTTTTGGCATTTTGCCTACTTTTTATATTTTTTTTTGTAGAAATCTTCTTGCCTCGCTACATGAATGTCTATTAAATTTGTCCCTCATTTTACACATCAGATCTTCACATTCCTGTTTCCAGAAATCAGTCTCCAATCAACCATCAACTCAGCCAGCCCTGAACTTCCCACTGCACGTCCATGAATCTTTTTGGCATACCTTCCCCACCCCTCCTTCCAATCAGCCTGCCATTCACCACTGTTAGATCTTCATGTGAACATTAATGTATTTTAATGTGATTTATTCAGTAAAAAGAAAAAAAAATCCTTGCAATCTCTTAAAATGCCTATCCCAGGAAGAAGAAGCCTTAGTTTGAAGTCGCTGTTGAAGAACAGCAACATTTCCCATCCTTAAAATGATAACCCCATGCGAGATTGGCAGGATCAAGAGGTTTAGCAGATTATTGTTGGATGACATTATAATAAAAATGCCTCTGCCAATTGCAGCTGGAGGAGACCTTGCCCCAAACTGTACTCAACTTCCTCTTGTTTGAGAGAGAAGGAGGCAGCTGTATCTTTTCTCCTGTTGTTGGCCAGAAATTTGGCAGCCAGAGCATCCCTCATCTTTACTCTTTTTCATTTTATTAGGCCAGCAGTAGATGCTGTTATGCCGCCATCACAGTTCATTGCTTTGAGGGATATATTTCTACCAAGGACGGTTCAGGCATTATTTATAGCAGGCTTGGACAACTTTTTGTGACTGCCAGCAGCACTTTGTAATGAGAGCTATGGGAGCTTAGCAATGATGCAAAAGCATTGCGGGAAAGGACGGGGCTAGAGTTTTAGGCTTCTTCTCCCATTTTTGAATTTTTAAAAAATAATAAAAAGAGTCATGTTACTGCTGCTGGATATGAAGTACTTTTTTAAAATTTATAACATTTGCAGTTCTAGTTGTTTTCAGTTTGGCAGAACATTGAGTGAAAACCAAGTTGCTGTTATTTGGGAGGTTTCTGCCAAATTTTGGTGGCATGATGGATGTTTGGGTCTGCAGAAATGGGGCTCTATTACTAAGTGATGAATAGTCAATATGCAAGGTGATATAGAGTTACATAGGTTTCCCCCAGTTGTCCACACTTACTATACTGTATAATGAGTTTTGTATGTTAAGTGGGCAGCCAAACAAATTGAAATGCAAGAAAGTTTTTGAACTGGATTTTTTCATAGAGCTGTTTCAAAACTCTTCTGGCATTTATGCACAAGGTTAGGACATATTTATGACTTCAGGACTATTTTTATGTTACAGTCCTGTTGCCAATCAAAGTCATTAAGGATAATACCTTATATGCAAACTGATCTTAGGTTTTGTGTAATCACACGATCCCATGCTGTTGTTTTGCTGTTGTGCTATTATTTCTGTGAGTTTGGATGGCTTTTGTAAGTGACTAGGTAAATGTACAAAAAACAAGAAATAGTATCTTTACCTCTTCCAATATGTCCTTATATTACTTATCACTATTTATGATTTGATTTGTACAATAATGATTGTAACTATACAATTAAAACAATGGCAGTAAAAAAAAATCCCCATAGAATCAAAAATCAGAATACAGAGTGCCACAGATAACCATAGAGTCCACTAAACACAGGAAATAAAAATTATCTTCTTATCTTCTGGATTCAATACAGAAGTCAAATCTGCATAGATAGAATGATGCATCATATTTGTTAATTTGCACATTTTTTAATCTTTAGGCTCAGGAACAGGAAACCAGAACTCTTGAAAGTTTGCTGGCATATATAGTAACTCCAAGCATCCTTTACTCATGCTGTGGGCTTGGAATTGTAAGTTTACAGTAACTGGAAGTTCAAGAATCCTTAGCATCAGTTTATGAATTACTTTCAGGCATATACTTTATAGCAAAAAAAAACAAACAACAACCTGTCCCCAAAATAATGTCCTAAGTGTATTGGATTCCTTAACTCTGTCTGTTGTTGAAAGTAGATCTACTCAGCCTCCACATCTTCAGGCAGGAAAAATAAAACAATGACTTGCGTTGTGTCAGCCCTGCAATGAAGTCTAGTCAGAAAACAGATACAACAAAGGACTATTGGAATTCCAATTTATTGTTGCAGGGTATAATAGCAAAAATGGGAAAGCCTGCCCCTTCAGATGCTACATAATAGTATTTCCCAACCTCAGCAACTTAACTGCTGAATGGTGATCATAATCATAATCATAATAGTAAAGTTGGAAGGAACTTTGGAGGTCATCTAGTCCAACCCCCTGCTCAGGCAGGAAACCCTATACCATTTCAGACAAATGGCTGTCCAGTCCCTTCTTAAAAACTTCCAGTGTTGGAGCATTTACAGCTTCTGGTGGCAGGTTGTTCTACTGGTTAATTTTTCTAACTGTCAGGAAGTTTCTCCTTAGTTCTAAGTTGCTTCTCTCCTTGATTAGTTTCCATCCATTGCTTCTTGTCCTGCCTTCGGGCGCTTTGGAGAATAGCTTGACTCCCTCTTCTTTGTGGCAGCCCCTGAGATATTGGAACACTGCTATCATGTCACCCCTCGTCCTTCTCTTCATTAAACTAGACATACCCAATTCCAGCAGCCGTTCCTTATATGTTTTAGCCTCCAGTCCCCTAATCATCTTTGTTGCTCTTCTCTGTACTCTTTCCAGAGTCTCAACATCTTTTTTACATCGTGGTGACCAAAACTGGATGCAGTATTCCAAGTGTGGCCTTACCAAGGCATTGTAAAGTGGTATTAATACTTCACGTGATCTTGATTCTATCCCTCTGTTAATGCAGCCTAGCACTGTGTTGGCTTTTTTGGTAGCTGCAGCACACGGCTGACTCATATTTAAGTGATTGTCCACTAGGACTCCGAGATCTCTCTCACAGTTACTACTATTGAGCAAGGTACCCCCTATACTATACCTGTGCATTTGGTTTTTCTTGCCTTACTTTTTTCACCATTGAATTTCATTTTGTTAGATAGTGCCCAGTGTTCAAGTCTGTCCAGATCCTCCTGTATCTTAAGCCTGTCTTCTGGAGTGTTGGCTATTTCTGCCAGCTTGGTGTCGTCTGCAAATTTGATGAGTTCCCCATCTATCCCCTAGTCCAAATCGTTGATGAAGATGTTGAAGAGCAATGAGCCCAGAACAGAGCCCTGGGGCACCCCACTACACACTTCCTTCCATGTAGATGCAGTTCCATTGAGGACCACACGCTGAGTACGGCCGGTCAGCCAGCTACGAATCCATCTGGTGGTGATGCTATCTAACCCACATTTTTCTATCTTATCAAGTAGTAGGTTGTGATATACTTTATCAAATGCCTTACTGAAGTCCAAGTAAATTATATCCACAGCATTCCTCTGATCCACTAATTTTGTCACTTGGTCAAAGAATGCAGTAAGATTTGTCTGGCATGATCTGTTTTTGACAAACCCATGTTGGCTTTTAGTAATGATTTTGTTTGCCTCTAGATGCTCACTGATTCGTTGTTTGATTTTTTCCAGAATCTTCCCAGGTATTGAGGTCAGGCTGATAGGTCTGTAATTTCCTGGATCCATTTTTTTTCCTTTTTTGAAGATGGGAACTACATCAGCTCTTTTCCAGTCCTCTGATAGTTCCCCAGTGCTCCAAGATCTTTGAAAGATATAGTTTAGTGGTTCTGAGATCACATCTGCCAGTTCCTTGAGAACCTTGGGGTGTAATCCATCTGGGCCTGGTGATTTGAACTCGTCTAGGCTGGACAGGTGCTCACTTACCATTTTCTTGCTTATCTTAACTTGTGTTTTTATTCTGTTTTTTATGGCACTATTTTTGATAGGTTGGTCTGTTTTTTCCCTTTGTGTAAAGACAGATGCAAAAAACGAGTTAAGGAGTTCTGCTTTCTCTCTGTTGCTTGTCACCTTGTTGCCACTTTCCCCCACTAATGGACCAATCATTTCCTTCACTTTTTTCTTGTTTTTTACATGTTGAAAGAAGCTTTTTTTGTTATTTTTGACTTTGGTCACAATCCTTAGTTCATTTTGAGCCTTAGCTTTCCTCATTTCGTCTTTGCAGGCTCGGGCTATTTGTGCCCCTCTTTCCACTTCTTAGACTTGTCCTTTTTATCTTCCAGTTTATCAGAGAGTTCTTTATGCAGCCATGCTGGTTTCTTTTGAGAGCTGTTATTTTTCCTCTTTGTTGGTATTGTGCTAGACTGGGCTTTTATTATCTCACTTTTCAAAATTTCCCAAGCTTCTTGTGTTGTTTTCCCCTTGAGGATTCTCATCCATGGTATCCTTCCCAAGGTCTCTCTAAGTTTATTGAAATTAGCTCTCTTAAATTCCAAGACCCTAGTTTGACTGAATTCTATTGCTTGTGCTTCCATAATGTTGAATTCCAATATTGCATGATCACTTCCTCCCAAGGTTCCTGTGGCTTCAACTCCTTCTATCATTTCATTTCTGTTAGTGAGAATTAGATCCAAAATGGCTAATCCGCTAGTTCCCTTCTCTACTTTTTGGGTGACAAAGTTCTCTGCGAGGTTTGTCAGGAATCTGTTTGATCTTCCACTTGGTGCAGACTTTGTCTCCCAGTTGATGTCAGGGTAGTTAAAGTCCCCCATTACTATTGTGATGTGCTTCCTACATACCTTAGTTAGCTGACTAGCAAAAAGTTCATCTATTTCCTCTGTTTGGTTGGGTGGCCTATAGTATACACCAGGGGTCTTCAAACTTGGCCCTTTTATGACTTGTGGACTTCAACTCCCAGAATTCCTCAGCCAGTGTGCCTGGCTGGGGAATTCTGGGAATTGAAGTCCACAAGACATAAAAGGGCCAGGTTTGAAGACCCTTGGTATACACCTATGGCAATGTCATTTTTTCTCCCTTTTATATTGACCCAAATGCATTCAAGTTTACAGTTTTCATCATTGTTCTGCTCTATTTCTGTAGAGATGTAGTTATTTCTTATATAGAGAGCAACTCCACCTCTTTTATTTGGTCTGTTTGTTTTGAATAATTTAAATCCCTCTAGCTGTGTGTTCCATTTGTGGGTTTCATCCCACCATGTTTCCGTAATGGCGACAATATGACATCTGCCCTCATTAACTTGAATTTCTAGTTCACCCTGTTTATTGCTCATACTCTGTGCATTGGTGTATAGACATTTGAGTCCTTTATGATTGACCCTGTGTTTACTTTCTACATGACCTGTGTGGTGCCTGAGTTCCCCTATTGTCTTACCACCTATTTGGTTAGTGCACTTTGTGTGGCACTCGCTATTAGAAGCTTGATTTTGCTTGACAGCAAGGTTGATATTCTTGTCCACACACACACATCTATGTTACATGTACTGATAGCCCTATAGTTTTTATATTGCCGGGGACAGGGATGTCTCCACTGTTTAGTTTAAATATTCCTCCAGAAAGTCTGTGAATTTATAGCCGAGCAACTCCGTCCCTTTCTTTGATGGATGCAGACCATCTCTTTTATACATTTTTTCATTGGACCAGCTACAAACATCATGACTAATATGTCCAAAGCCTTCCTCTTTACACCACTCCTTTAGCCACATATTGAATTGTGCTATACGCTGGCCTTTTCTATTTTGCTCCTTATACACTGGTAAAACCTCTGAAAAAGTAAGCCTACAGCCTTTTCTGCTAAGTTCCTGCCCCAAGCTCTGGAAATCATTCTGCACAGAGAGTACATCTTTTTGGTACAGATCGTTAGTACCAAGATGTACAATAGCCTCCACATCACAATCCTTGCTGGCATTCTTGATTATTTTAGAAATACGCTTCTTGTCTCTACTGGCAGTAGCACCTGGAAGACACCTGACCTCTTTTGAAACCTCTGTGGCCTTTCCTAAACTTACATCCCTTATAACTGAATCACCAACCAGAAGATGGCTTCTCTTTTTGGATGCCTTTCTGTTCTTGCATGACTGATGTGTAATACCTGATTTGCACTTCTCCCTGTCGAAAACAAGTTCTTCATCTTGGACCACAATTCCCTGCTTTTTTGAGGATGTTTAGGTGTTTATGTCCATGCATCTTAAAGGTGCTGCAATTGACAAACACTACTAGACAGCATCAAGGTGGGATTCTGTTGAATTATTTTTGGATGCTTTCTCCTTTCTCAGGACTGTTTTAATGGTACAGTACTGCTAATGATTCTTCCATTTCTTTGTCAAAGTTACCTTTGTACTCCTTGATTAGATTGGATTGGATTAGATTACACACTGATTGATAGTACTGCTTTATACTGTACTAGAGAGGCTACACTTGGAATTCTGCACCACAATACAAAAATAGATGCTGAGACTCTAGGAGGAGTGTAAAGAAAAGGGACACATATGATAAGTAATCTAGCCTAACAAAGAGAAGGCTTAGGGGTGACATGAGACCTATCTTCCAGTACCTTGAGGAGCTGTCACAGAGAAGAGGTGGTTGACTTATTCTCTAAAGCACCTATGGGCGGCACAAGATGCAATGGGTGGAAGCTCATTAAAAGTAGATCCAGTCTAGAACTAAGGAGAAATTTCCTGACAATGAGAACAATTAACCAATGGAACCACTTACGTCCTGGAGTTGTAGGTGCTCGATCAGTGAAGGTTTTCAAGAGAAGATTGGATAACCATTTGTCCATGATGGCATAAGGTCTATTGCCTTGGGCAGGAGGTTGGACTAGAAGACCTTAAGTCCCTTCCAGTCCTATGTTTCTATGATTTCTATGATTGAATGCAAGTAGGTCTCTCCAAGTGACCCTGGGCATCACTGAAGCAGTTTTCTAGGCTGGAGGTCCCCAACCTTTTGGGCACCAGGGACTGGTTACGTGGAGAGTTGTTTTTACGCAGACCGGAGGGTGCGTGGTTTTGTGTGCTGCCTGCATCCCGCGGATGGGGCTTTGCTTGTTTGTGTGCACCGGTTGCTAGCATGCTGTGGCTGGTACTGGTCCATGGACTGGGGGTTGGGAACCCCTGTTCTAGGTAATATTGATTACTGTACTCAAATCTAAGTGATTATACTTATGACTTTCCTTCAGACACCTTCTCTAAACATATGAAAGCTGAGGAAAGATAGAATTAGATCTCTGTGTGCAGCAATTAAGGCCAAATTGATTTGGTGGTGGTGGTGATGGGCACAATCGCTGGATTTTCTTCATGCCTTTAACATTTTTTGATGCAGCCCAGGCTAATTCCGAAAGACATGCCTCCCCTTTTTTGGCTATGTGTTTGCTCTGATTTTCTTCCCACTTTGGGTTTTCTATCTAATCAAGAAATTACCTCAGCAACTAATTACTTTAGGCATAATTACATAAAAAGAAAACATTTTGTGTTAGAAGCCAGAGAGAACATATTTTTTAGTTTTCCTATTAATGGGGATTACGTGATTACCGTAATTGAGCATATTGTGTTGTAATAATTTTGGCATTCATAACTAAACCTAAACCTAATGATATAGGTTTAGCAATATCTTTTTCCATTTTATTATGGAAAATGGTATTGCCAGCTAATTGAAGACAGGGATGTGTTTTCAAGAGTGATGAAGTAGCCTTTGCAGCTTTCATGTGTGTGTAGGTAGTCCTCAACTTAGAACAGTACATTTAGTGACTATTTGAAGTTACAACAACACTGGAAAAAGTGACTTAAGACCCTTTTTCACATTTTATGACGGTTGCAGCATACCTAGGGTCCCGTGATTTACATTCAGATGGTTGGCAACTGGTTCATACTTATGACCTTTGCAGTGTCCCGGGGTCATGTAATCCCCTTTTGCGATCTTCTGACAAGCAAAGTCAATGGAGAAGCCAGATTCACTTAACAACTGTGTTATTCACTGCCGTGATTCACTTAACAAATGTGGTAAGAAAAGTCATAACATGGGACAAATTTCTCACTTAGCAACATAAATTTGAGCCTTAATTGTGGTTGTAAGTCGAGGACTACCTGTATCAACAAGTAGCATATCTTAACATTAATACACAAAGCTGTTTTGATTTTTGTTGTTTCTTCTCAGTGTTCCATCACATTCTCTCTCTCTCTCTCTCTCTCTCTCTCTCTCTCTCTCTCTCTCTCTCTCTCTCTCTCTCTCTCTCTCTCTCTCTCTCTGTCTTTCTCTCTGTCTCTTTCTGTCTCTTCATGTGTATGTTTGTGTGTGTGTGTGTGAGAGAGAGAAAGACTGACTGTATAGCTTTTTACACTTTGGCACTTAATGAACTTAAATATGCAATTTTGAGAAGAAGGATAAAATTGGGCTTCCTGTGGGAAGGGGCTTGTTACACGTTGAGCTCTGGAGTTTTCTTGTGTTTTTTTCATGCTTCACTGAAGTGTATTCAACAGCTCCGGATTGGATTGTTGATGGTCTCAACGCAGCATTCTGAATATATTAGCTTGATTTCAGGCAGAGCTGCCCATATCAGACATGAGATTCCTACTCCCTCTAGTGCAGCAAATGTGCATCCAGGAGACACTCTCTGTTCCCGTATTTAAATCAGAGTCGTCAGTTGTTCAGCAATTATGTAAAAAATATTTTTTAAAAATATTAAAAAACCTTGGAATCAAAAGTAAATCTCAAACCAAAATGTGCAGCATTAAAATTCCCACAGGCAATTTTCCTGTTATTTTACGAATGAAGTATTAAAAGTTTCTAAATAAATAGAGAACCTGGGGTCAAATGTGTTTTATCACAAGGCCCACTAGGCTTCAACATGACCTTGTCAATTCTTTTCCGTCTCTGTAAAGTGAGAAAAACCCCAATGAATCACCCTTTGGAAGGAGTTGGAGCCCCTAACTGTGAAGAAAGGGCAGTATAGTACCTATGGGTATCTTTTGCAATCTCAACAGGCAACAGCAGATCATGTTGTTGAATTGTTCCTGGAGATGCAAACCTAGATTACAATCAAAATCATTCACTAACCTATTATACATTTCATTTAATTATTTTTACTCCTGCCTACCTAATGAGCATTCAAGACAGCTGAGAATAGCAGTCTATAGGAAAGAAGTCCATCCTGAATAATTTCTTTTTCAGGACCTGGTCATATGAACCAGGATTGCAGATGGAATACAGGTAGTCCTTGACTTACAATCACAATTCAGTCCAAAAATTTATTCTGTTAAATGAGACATTCGTTAAATGAAAATTTGCCCCATTTTATGACCTTTTTTTTGCTACATTTGTTAAGTGAATCACTGCAATTATTAAGTTAGTCACATGGTTGTTAGGTGAATCTTGCTCATTGACTTTGTTTTTCAGAAGGTTGCAAAATGGGATCACATGACCCTGGGACACTGCAATCATTATAAATATAAACCAGTTGCTAAGCTTCCGAATTTTGATCATGTGACCTTGGGGGAATCTGCAACAGCTATTAGTGTGAAAATCAGTCATAATTCACTTTTCTCAGTGAAGTTGTAACTTCAAACAGTCACTAAATGACGTGTTGTAAGTCAAGGACTAATTTGTCATGGGGAGCAAGTACAACGGAAACAGATTCAGGGACTATTGCCAAACAGTTTGCCAAACAGGTTTGAGGTCCAGAAGCAATTCCTTTCCCCCCACATTGTAATTTACTATTAGTTGCTCGGCCCTGATTGGGATTAGGGCTCCCACTATTTCCCATAAAATGGAAAACTGATCTGCATTACCAGGAATTCTGCAAGTTACCATCCTACCATGTTGAGCCCCTCGTCTATGCTTTATTCATAAATGTGCTCTATTTTAGCTCTGCCATTGTGGTGTGCATTGCTGCTAGAATTTCAGATTTAAGTGTAGCTGTCATAGCAGTGGCACCCCTTATATTCTTTTTTTTTGGGGTTCTTTCACTACAGTTATTCCTTGTTTAGTAAATGCCTCCTTTAGCAACCACTCGCAGGTACAACAGTGACAAAAAAGTAACTTTATCACCAGTTTTTACCATTTATGGTCTTCACAGATCTGTAAAGAAAAGGAAAGCAGAAACAAGATCATAAGCCCGCTCACAATTTCACTTGGCAACCACTTCACTTAATGACCCAATTGCTGATCCAAATTGGGGTTGCTAAATGAGGATCAGTGCTTTTTTTGTCATAGAACTCACCAGAATGGACTTCTGGCACCTGTTTTTGACAGATTTTCCAAGTTTTGAAAGTAACTTTTGAAAATTTGACGTTTGGTCCATGTGGACTTGAATCGCCCTGTCCAGTGTAGCAGGTCGGTGGCAAAAGCATTAAAATGGTGCATGCAGGCTGCTTGTGCGTTGAGTCCAATGCATTCATACTTTTTCTGGCTGCTCGGCTTGTGGTACTGCTCAGCTTATGATTGGTTGTGTGGTCGCACACTGACTGCTTACTGCGGGCGATGATTGCTATGTTTCTTTACACAACTGACATATGTGAGTGTGTGTCCAGTGATTGGCTATGTGCAAAAGGTAAATAAAAGATTAACAAGATATGAGTTCCAGAACCTTTTTTCTTACAAAAAAAGCACTGATGAGGATTATTGGTACTACTGATTCTTTAACTTATGCATGCCTAGTATAGAATTTTAACCTAAATAATCCAATGGAAAACTTGACAGTTTCCCTAGGGAGAAAAGGCAATTTTTGAAAAATTTTTTGAAAAATTGAAAAGCCAAACAATGATTTTATACTATACAGAGCAATAGCCAATGTGAAGACAAAATCCAGACAATAACATCTGATAGGAAAGCTCATATAGCTACATACTAGAAATAAATAAGTAACAAGTTTCCTCAGACTTGGAAAATAATGTTTCTTTTCATTACATGACTCAGTTAAAGGGTTCATTTGTCTACCAGATGATTTTCTCAGCTTCTTGTAATCACTTGGACACTCTTTTTTCTTTGAAAAAATGGACTAATCTTTTCCAGAATTAGGAAAACATTAAGTAGCAGCCACGATTAGTTTAAAAACCCTTTCTAATTAGTAACAACAGAGAATTTCCTTTTGCAACCTGTATCTATAAAAATAATTTAGTTGAATTGTTATGGATTTCCTAGTAAACACAGAACAGTATTAAACTGAACTAACTAAGTTTAGACTGTGGGTTGGTAAGTGTAGGAAGAGGGAAGTAACAGACTGGTCAATACTATGCAGTGGTGAACAAAGAACATGTAGTGAAAGTATCATTTGGAAGAAAGGAGCAGAATGAGAAAATCTCATCAGCGCAGTAGTTCTTATTTCTCAGCCCACTTGTTTATCACAGTTCCAAGAACTGTGACTTCTTGTTTTATTGGATTCTTTTGCAAACAGGCCCAACATATGGTATTGTTGACATCAAACACCTGGCAGAGATTATTGCTGATCCTTGATCTGCCTAGAAAAAGATAAAAAGATCAGGCAACAAGGGCCAGATACCTAATCACAGCCATGTGAACTTTCCAAAATGCCTTGAATCAATGTTGTTTCAAGACATTCTGGGAAATTGCTTTTTTTTCAAATGTGACTGTATTGCATCAATGGAGACGTAGCTGCTGCTGCTGGTAAACATGCTGGTGTGGTAATCTCTTTGCAAAAAGACTTTCTACTAGAGCCATAACAACTTGGTTATAAGAGTTAACTCTGCCCTTTGGAACCAGCTGCCAGTGGAGCTGAGGACTGCCCCCGACCTCCGTTCATTCCGCCGGGACCTGAAGACCTGGCTCTTCGAGCTCTCTGGCCCAGGCTGAGAATTTTAATTTTAGTTTTAATCTTAATTTTAACTGGGTTTTTACTTAGCAGGGACGAATATAATTTTTTTTAATCTGTTTTTAACTTTTGTATCTCTGTTTTTTAATCACCCTGTAAACCGCCCTGAGTCCTTCGGGAAAGGGCGGTATATAAATGTAATAAAATAAATAAATAAAATAAATAAAATTATTCTTTTCAATGAAAACTCTGATGTTTCATTGTTCATCTCATGGAATCTTGCTTGCTTGGCTTGCAGGCTATATCCTCTGTAGAGTAATTAAACAAACTGGATATGTTTAGCCAATGATTAAAGGGAGACATGATAGTGTTGTTCCAGTATTTGAAGGACTGTAACTGGAAGAGGGGGGAGATTTATTCTGCATAGCTCTCAGCAGTGCTTTTTTTGTATAAGAAAAAGGTGCCGGAACTCACACATGTCATACAACCCACCTTGCCTACCCTACAAGGTTCCATCCAAAAAAGGTGCCGGAACTCCGTTCTGAGCGTTCTATGAGAAAAAAAGCCCTGGCTCTCAGGGGTAGGACAAGAACCAGTAAATAGAAGCTCTATGTTGGGAGATCAATGAAATAAAAAAGATTTTCCTAACCATGATACTATTAACCAGTGGAACAATCTGTCTCCTGGAGTCATGAGGTTCCATCATTCCTTCAAGCAAACATTAAACAATCATTTACCCGATTGAGTATGTTTTTCATTTTTGTTTTGGCATGATCTTGG
The DNA here is from genome assembly GCF_947247035.1 of Vipera ursinii. Taxonomy (NCBI): domain Eukaryota; kingdom Metazoa; phylum Chordata; class Lepidosauria; order Squamata; family Viperidae; genus Vipera; species Vipera ursinii. The sequence continues at coordinate 73,310,082 of NC_139512.1, forward strand.
TTTTATATTTCTTTACTGACTAATGGCTGTAATAAATTGAATTTTGAACTGATTCCTGAACTGGGTATGGGGTTGGACTCAAGGTCCATTCCAACTTATGTTTCTGTGATTAAGTTTCAGAAGGAACTTATAAGATGGGCAAAACTCAGCAAGATTAATTTTCAAAACATATGGATGAAAAGTCTTGTATTTGGATGGGGAAAAAAGTCAAACAGGTGAATATAGGATGGGGAGAACTATATTTGACAATAATATTTATGAAAAGTATCAGTGCTTTGGTAGAACATGAACTGAACCTGGGGCATCAGTGTGATACAGCTCTAAAAAAATCAAATGCAATTCTAGGCTGCATCAATAGTAAGATAATGTAAATATTTTCTTAGTTGCTATATTATGCCTATCCATCAGCACTGCATTTTAGGAAAGAATGGAATGGACAAATTAGAGTATCTCCAGAGGACAACAAACAAGATGATAAGGGGCACAGAGAAAAATACTTACAAACACTAGTTGGGGCTGTTGGTGTTGGGTGAAGAATATTGATATGAGACATAAATGAATTCAAGTATCTGTCATACAGAATGAATTGTTCAGAATTGCTCTATCAGATAGCAACAAGAAGCAATGCATTTGAAATTAAAGGAAGCAGTTTTTCCCACCTTAAAATAAATTTTGTTCTATTAATCAATGACTGATTTTTTTAAAAAAGAACACACATGCAATATACATTTTTGCAAGCAATCCCTTTAATGCACAGTAAGTAAGGTAAGGTAAGGTAAAGGTAAAGGTTCCCCTGCACATGCGTGCTAGTGATTTCTGACTCTAGGGGCCGGTGCTCATCTCCGTTTCAAAGCCGAAGAGCCAGTGTTTGTCTGAGGACATCTCCGTGGTCATGTGACCAGCATGACTAGACGCCAAAGGCGCACGGAACGCTGTTACCTTCCCACCATAGTGGTCCCTATTTTTCTACTTGCATTTTTACGTGCTTTCAAACTGCTAGGTTGGCAGAAGCTGGGACGAGTAACAGGCACTCACTCTGTTACGCGGCACTCGGGATTCGACCCGCCAAACTGCCGACCATCTGATCGACAAGCTCAGTGTCCTAACCCACTGAGCCACCGCATCCCTGCAGTAAGTAGCATATGTTAAATATAACATAATTATATATAACATGTCATATGTACAATATACGTTTTATATCTATAAAAACAAGCCTTGGTGGAGCAGTGGGCTAATGCCTCCTTAAGTAACACCAGCTGCCTGCAATTAGTGCAGGTTCGCATCCCACCAGGCTCAAGGTTGACTCAGCCTTCCATCCTTCCGAGGTAGGTAAAATGAGGACCCAGATTGTTGGGGGCAATAAGCTGACTTTGTAATAATGCCGCTTGGGGGGTGTATGAAAGCCCTAATAAGCAGGCATATACATAGAATGAAGGCTACTGCTAAGCTTGTAAGCCACCCTGAGTCTTCGGAGAAGGGCGGGATATAAATGGAATTAAAATAAAAAAATAAAAAAATCTTTTGAGCCATTTGTTACAACTTTAGCAGGGTCCTTTTATACAATATAAAACACTGGGGAATCCAAGTATTTTAAAGAATTAGCCAATACAAAAAGTTGACATTTGTTTCACTCCCAAAGAGCCTGAACTTTTTAGCTGAGAGACAGAGAAACCATATATATCCTGTTCAATTGTAGCTGACCTGTGGCAAGAAGTCTGACCCAGAATTTTAAAAGAATAAATCAATAGCTTTTTAAAAATGATGCTGTCCATCAAGCCTTCCCGATGTTCTCAGAGAACTCCTGAGAATTTACAAAAATAAACTAAAAATGCGGTTAACTGTCAGGTTTTCATTAAAGGGAAACTAAGCTGGAGAGGAAAACAATTGTGTTAGATTTCCAAAAGGAGGGGAATTAAAATAACTTCAGTAATTTGCCACGTGGCCTTTCCCTAAGGACAACTGTTTTTCCTACCAGAACGGAAAGGGTGGGCAACGCTTCTAGTCACGTCCCTTAAATACTGCCATCTTATGGGAGCTAGGAAGCATGTTGTTTCTGTGGTAGGCTGTGCCCTATGGAACACGCTTTCCTCTGAAGTTCAGCAGACCTCCAGCTGCCTAGCTTTCTGTAAAACCACTGAAAACCTGGCTTTTCCCCAAGCGCTGGGGGAAGATAAGATGAGGTGACTGCACGTAGGAAGTTTGACTTTGAGTTTTTGTTTTTAATACGTTTGTTTTTTTAGTTTTAATATGGCTTTAATGGTTGAAGTTATGATTGGGAACTGCCCAGAGTTTGTTATAAGATGGGTGGCTATGTAAATGTTTTAAATAAATAAACTTTGTCATATATTAAAAGCTGTTGCAAATAGCATAAAACTTTTCAAATGAACACAATTTCCCCCCTCCACCATTTAACAAAACAGGGATAATGAGCTGAACAGAATTTGGATAATTTTCTTGAGCAGTGATGGCAGCAGAAATACGACATTTAGTAGAATAGGTTCTCTGGATAGAATTGAGACAGGAGCATTAGAGTTAATGGGGTGTTGGGGTATCTCCCATCTATATTGTTGGGTTACCCAGAAATTATCCTAATTGGTTGTGAAGAAAGGGGCCAAATGGCTCCAGGGGTGGTGGGACTAGGATAAAGTAAACTGGAGGATTCAAGGCCTATTTTCTGCACATGCTAGCTGACAATGCCCTTGAAATCCTGATAATCTGAGCTGCATTCCTTCAGAATTGGAGCCACCAGTCCCGTTGTCCAATAAAAAGGAACATTGCTTTCAAAATGTACATAAGACTCTCTTAATTTTACCTTAGTAGCTCTAGGTTGCAAATTCAGGTGTGGATTTGCACATTTCATTGTCCACTGGGCATGGGTATATATTATGCAAGTATATCATTTCAAGAATCTTGCCTATAATAGGCCTGGAGAACAAATCAGACTTTCTTTCTTTCTTTCTTTCTTTCTTTCTTTCTTTCTTTCTTTCTTTCTTTCTTTCTTTCTTTCTTTCCTTCCTTCCTTCCTTCCTTCCTTCCTTCCTTCCTTCCTTCCTTCCATCTTTCTTTCTTTCTTTCTTTCTTTCTTTCTTTCTTTCTTTCTTTCTTTCTTTCTTTCTTTCTTTCTTTCTTTCATCAATATAACTGCCAATCTAACCGTTAAAATGCTGGGTAGCAAACAAAAGATAGAACTCAAGAAATATACAAAGTCAATATCAAGGACCTTGTAAAAGTCTGCCCACACAATACAAATTATTTATTTGAAAACGCTGGTAAAATGGACATCACAAATTTAGATACCCCCCCTCTGTGTGTGTAGTATTTATCCCTCATTCCTACCCTCTGACAGGACCACAATTCATGGCATTTTTGGAGAGCACTTTCTCAGCTCTTTGATTGAAACTCCACTTATTCTTACATGACAATCAGATGGAGCTATTGAGAAAATAAATTCTACCTTAGCTTCATTTCTTTATAAATTATCAATAGAAAAGTTGGCCTGATCTTTTAACTTACAACTGACTTCACTTAGAATGACTTAATTTATGTCTCTACTCAGGCACCATTTCAGGCATTTTACCATTTCACCATTTCAGTGCTGCTTTCCAAATCTTTCCCAGTCCTCCCAGTTCCTTTTCTATTATGAAATTCTCTGATTCCAAGAAACTAGGATAATAATTCTGCAATATATTTTCAAGTATTAGCTCACTACCAAATTTAGGGTTGAATTTGTGGAAAAGAGATTTATGGAGATGCCTGCTATGAAGTTAGACATACTGTACATTTGGATATGGGATCATATCCTATATTTATATAATATGGCATCCTTTGATCCAAGAAACATTAATGATAAGATGACAGAGTGAGACCTGCAAGGGCTCCAGGCCAGCTTGTGGAGCTGATAGATAGATGTTTCATCTATGCATAGTTGGCCTCTTTATTTTTATTTAGTTGATTTTATTTGATTTCTATAGCCACCCATCTTCAACAACTGACTTGTGCAAGGCATCCTTCATTTTTTTTCCTCACCAGACCAACTCTTTAGTTAATAGGCTGTTTGGCTAAAGCATGGTAAAGAATCTGCCTTGCTCTGTTTGAAACCAGATGAAACGATTGCCCACATTTTCTCATCAATCTGATCTCAGCATGTGCAGTCTCTTCATAATCCACCTTGCCAAAGTTGGTGTACCTGCTTTTTCCCTAGGACTCTGTGGCTGCTACAATTAATCCAGTTGTAGTAGTATATTTATGGGACCAAAACACAGGAGTATGAATAAATAAATCAACTCCTCAACTCCAAACACATTGCAGATGGATAAATGGCCTTGAAGAAATACTGCCTATAACCTTGTAACAGCTGTTTGTATAATTTGTTAATATAGATATGGCAGTATGATAGTTTACCACTGATGTTTCTGTCTCTCTAGCCCATGCAAACATTTGTATATACTGTAGTAATAATGATCAAAAAAGGACCTTGGGATTTCTCCATGTCTGAGTGGGGAAAGCAAAACAAGAAATATGGTTCAGATTAGTCTAAAGGAAGAACAAAGCCTGGTGCTGTTCAACATTTTTATTAATGATATGGACAAGGGAGTTGAGAGAATGATTATCAAATCTGTAGACAATACAAAACTAGGAGGAGTCACAGCTAATATTTGGGAGGGGATGGAAAAATTCAAAAACATTTAATGCTGTTCTGCTTGGATGATTTTGCTGATTTTACTTTGCAGCCAAATAAAGTTCTCAGCGATTTCAATTCTGCTAACTGAATCTACTATCAATTTCTCCTCCTTTAGTTGCCTTGTTGTAGCTGTCTACCACAAGATCAGCAAATCTTCGGTCTCTGGAGAACCCATATCTTGAAGCAGAATTTCTGAACAGTATTTGTTTTTTTCTAAAGCCAACAAGTTACAGACTAGCTCAACCTTTTGTTACCACATCATCCCCCCCCTTATTGGCATTTGGAGAAAATTAGGCTTAATGAATTGCTCTTCTCGAATTTTTGATTCACGTTTCATGTGCTATTTGTAGGAACAGAGCCTCTCTATCCATGTTATCTCCACTCTGTCCATCCACTTTCCCAATGTTGGAGTTATCTATGTGAAGTGAATGTATAGTACGTATATCTCCATACAACAGCAATAAAATTTGCAAGATCACGACAGATAATACTAGTTTATTTCCTCTGTATTTTGTTCTTTGAACTGGCAAAGCATAAATCCTACTCTATATCTGAAGAGATTGAGTCTGCAGCCTTACAAGATAGGAAATGTTTGAAACCCTACAATACGTATGTCTTTCTCTTGTACTCATACTGAAATAACAATAGAATACTGAAGACATTCCAAGAATACCTTAAATAACACTGGTATCAAGGACCCTGACATATTTGGATGAATTTGAAGCTTCCTTAAATGTTTATAGATTGCATACCATAAAATGATTTGTATGATCAAACCACATGCATACAGTGCTTCTTTCTTTTCTCTAAATAACCAAACATTTTACAGTATATATTACAGGCATGTGAGAACAGTGAGAGCTTTAATTATCTGGGACATATAGCAACAGCTATGATGTTCAGGTTATTTCTACTCATCTTCTGGTGAGTTTGCTGGTGAGCCAGATCCCAGCCAACGTAACAATGGAAAACTCACTGCTAAACCTGCGGAAATGTAGATATTATTTGTATGGTGAGAAAACTCATTTTGAATGAAATGGCTTCCAGTCATGTGCCTCTGACTCATTCTATGACATCATCCTTAGGGAAACTAGAGCATGCTTGTCTAAAATACATATACGTAAGCTTACTTTTGGAATTCTAAAGTAGAATTTTAAAAATATCCTTAAGCCACTACGAGAACATATCAATAGGAACAGTAAAGCTGTCCTTGCATCTGTTTCTTGGTTTCTGACTTCCCAAGGTTTTTTTAGGTCATTGAAAACAAAATCCACACTGTATTATTTGAGCTACATCCAGTGCTTTTTTTTGTAAAAGAAAAAGGTGCCGGAACTCACACACGTCATACAACCCGCCTTGCCTACCCTACAAGGTTCCATCCAAAAAAAGGTGCCGGAACTCCGTTCTGAGCGTTCTATGAGAAAAAAAGCCCTGGCTACATCAAACATTCTGTATGATCAGGGAAAAAAATGAACAAGTAGGGAAGAAAGCATCAAGATCCAGTACATTTATGTGTATCTAAATGAGGGATGTAATTTATTCTCTTGACAAAAAGACATTGAGATTAGTGCAGATCTCCCAGTCCCTAGGGAAGGAGGGAGGGAGGGAGGGAGAGAGAGAGAGAGAGAGAGAGAGGGAGGGAGGGAGGGAGAGAGAGAGAGGGAGGGAGGGAGGGAGGGAGGGAGAGAGGGAGGGAGGGAGGGAGGGAGAGAGAGAGAGAGAGAGAGAGGAGAGAGAGAGAGAGAGAGAGAGAGAGAGAGAGAGAGAGAGAGAGAGCGCTTTCTAAAGTACAGTACCAAATCTGGTGTGCTGCATGCTGAATAACTGATGAAGCGCTGCAGCATCTACAGAAGGAGAAGAGAACATTTGTTGTGCATGCTAAACAAGAATTAAAAACAATCCAGCTCATGTTTTTCTCTCCCTCTGTATGCCCATGGATATTAGCCAAGCATCATCAGTTTTTCCAGTCCTTTTCATGTTTCACTGCAAATTAGACACAAAGGGAGGTCATTGAGATTTGCTAGTTGGTAACTGTGTATATGATGCAGCATTATTGCTTGGATTTGCTAAAGCTGACAGTAACTTCAGTCCCTCAAGGGGATACCTGGGCAGATAAAGCACTTACACAATAAATTATAGTAAAACAGGTATGCTGAGGAAATGAATATATATGAGAGCTGAGCTGAGCTGAGCTAATAAAATAAACACTCAAGTACAAGTTTAATTGATTCCCAAGAAAGCAAACTGAAGCTATTCTGGCTAAAATATGTTTCCCATTTTCTCCTGTTCCCAAGAAATATGCTGTTTTGTATTATATTATAGAACATATATAACATTTAAGGCACTCACCCATAAACTATGGGTTCTAGTACTGCCTTGGGCATAAAGACAGTTGGGTGACCTTATGCCAGTCACCTTCTCTCAGCCTTAGGAAGGAGGCAATGGCAAACTAGTTCTAAAAAATCCTTCCAAGAGAACTGCAGGGATTTTTACAGGCAGTCTCCAAAAACTGGACTATGTATATGTATATGTATATGTATATGTATATGTATATGTATATGTATATGTATATGTATATGTATATACATACACACACATGCTCAGCATATTTAGATGTAGGGATGCATCCTCCAAGAAAGCAGGCAATTTGGCAATCAAATCAGCAGATAGAATCAGCAGATAGAATCAGCTATTGGTATGGCACAAAACAATAGTAACCATGGAAGTACAACTTTCATATTTATTATCCTGTGTTCTGCTCTGGGGTATCCTTTGGGGCACAAGAGTGGGGCCTAAATTCTTTAAATGTATCTGTTATTGCTGCACAGATAACAATTTGATTGATGGTGTGGGCAGGTTTGTGTAGATTCAGCAGTTTGGAATGGAACAAGATGGGAAGATTTTAAGACAATGGATTGTTCTTTCAGTGGAGGCCATTGCTAATGCATTAGCAGCATCAGAAGCATTGAACAACAAGTCTTGATTGATCACAGTTTCCATCCTATTGACTTCTGAGTTTCAGGTAATACAAAATGGGCCTTTTTAAAATAGTTCTGAGTGTTATTAACCTTGTTTTTTCCTTGCAGGTATCCAGGATACAAAGCCTGAAGACACAACTACCAAAATGAAAATGAAAGAGCAAATGAAAGACAGTGCTATTAGGACTCAATGTTCTTTTGAGACCATTTCTTCTCTTTTCAATCAAGAGATACTTCTTTATGGTATTTGATTGTGGTCATTTCCATGAATAAGCACTGCAGGAACCATCACATGACACCTACTTAAAAGTACTTGTACAAAACCAGGATTTAAATTCCTGGTTGCATTTATTTTTTCCTTTTAACTTCACTTTGGCATGTTAGCATAAAAGGTGCTTGGCTGATAAGTACAATAGGTAAGATATTAAAAAATCATATAATGGTTGCCAATTATTGGGAAGATTGTGAAAGAAAATTCCAGATAGTAGGAGCTTATGTTAATCCTGCACTGAAACAGGAAGGACCATTGGCCTGTTTTTTGTTTGCGATGCACTGTTTACCAAGCCTGTAGATAAGCTGCCAAATGAACCTATGAGGTGTGGTGGTTAGTGCTGGTACAAAGTATACCTCAGTTTTCATTTGTAACATACATGCAAAAAAAAATAAATTATTGCCATTGACATAAATGGAACTATTGAATTACATTCACATGAGAATTTCCTCCATTTCTGGTATGAATTGCAGCCCAAAGCTGGAGATATATTATTATTATTATTATTATTATTATTATTATTATTATTATTATTATTATTATTATTATTATTATTATTATTATTATTTATTAAATTTGTATACCGCCCTTCTCCCGAAGGACTCAGGGCGGTGAACAGGGCACATATAAATAGAAAATACAAAAATTAAAAGAGAATTAAATAATCACCCAGATAAAACAGTAACAATTTAAAAACCCATTAAAAACCCTAACATCCCCCATCAGGCTAGGCCAGCTTGTTCAAATTAATGGGTCTTCAGACCGTGTCGGAAGGAGCGAAGGTCCGGTGCCGTCCGGAGCTCAACCGGCAGCTGGTTCCATAAAGCCGGAGCGCCCACAGAGAAGGCCCTCCCCCTGGGGGCCACCAGCCGACATTCTCTGACCGGAGGCACCCTGAGGAGGCCCTCTCTGTGGGAACGCACAGGGCAGAGGGAAGTTGACGCCGGCAGCAGGTGGTCCCCGAGGTACTCCGGACCCATGCCATGTAGGGACTTAAAGACCATTACCAGAACCTTGAATCTCACCCGGAAGACAACTGGTAACCAATGCAGCTCGCAGAGCAAAGGTGTAACATGGGAGTACCGGGAAACTCCCAAGACAACAACATATGAATGAATGAATGAATGAATGAATGAATGAATGAATGAATGAATCTTTATTGTCAAAGTACAACTATGTATACATTGAGATTAGCTGAGCCTCCCGTTGTGCTCCCACCCCCAACACAAAAATTCACACAAGTTATTTCTCATTCAAAAGCCTAACAGCCCATGGATAAAAGGTGTTTTTCAGCCTGTTGGTGCGGCTGGCTATACTCCTATATCTCCTACCCGATGGTAGGAGAGTAAAGAGATACCTTCCAGGGTGTGAGTCGTCCCTGAGAATTTTCCTCACTCTTCCAAGGCAAAGCTTATTCCATCACAATAAGGGCAATGAAGTATTTTAAATTCCCTGCTTTCCAATGACCATATTTAGGCTGACCCATTGCCTTTCATATGGCAAGGTACAAAGATCTGCCTGAGGTCCACTATGAGATATCTGCAAAATGCTTCGCTGATAAAAATGCTCAAATTTGCTTAGATCTGAATATTGCTCGTATTTCATCAGTTCCTGCCACTTTTTTGTTAGTAATATTTTGAGCCCATTAAAATTCACTTTGTGAAATGTCAGACTCTAGTTTCCTGTCACTTATTTGGGTTTTCATTTCTATAAGTGCTCTATGCATATTTCTTTTTATTGTTTTTCATTAGATCCTTGCATTCTTATCCATCTTTGCATAAAAGCTTCCCTTAATTTCTCAAATTCTTTTAAATCTGTATTGTAGTTCCTTCAGCTCAATCACTGTCCCCAGCTTAACAGAATAACAAAGTTGGAAGGAATCATGAAGGTCATCTAGTCCAACCCCCTGCTCAAGCAGGAGACCCTATACCATTTCTGACAGATGGCTGTCCAGTCTCTTCTTGAAAGCTTCCAGTGATGAAGCTCCCACAACTTCTGAAGGTATTTATTTATTTATTATTTAAACTTGTATACCGCCCTATTCCCGTAGGACTCAGGGCGGTTTACAGGGAAAAATTAAAAATACATACATACAAAGTTAAAATCGATTAAAACTAAAATTAAATTAAGTCCCTGAATTTAAACTAAAACCCCATTAATAAATAATTAAAACCCCTCAGTCTGGGCCAGACAGCTCAAAAAGTCAAGTTTTCAAATCCCTGCGAAATGAGCGAAGGTCGGGGGCAGTCCTAAGCTCCGTGGGAAGATGGTTCCAAAGGGCCGGCACGCCCACAGAGAACACCCTTGGTTCCATTGGTTGATTGTTCTTACTGTCAGAAAATTTCTCCTTATTTCCAGTTAAATCTCAGTTTCCATCCATTATTCCTTGTCTGGCCTTCAGGTGCTTTGGAAAATAGGTTGACTCCTTCCACTCTGTGAGACCCCCCTCAAATATTGGAACACTGCTATCATGTCTCCCCTGGTCCTTCTCTTTGCTAGATTAGCCAGGCCCACTTCCTGTCATCGTTCTTTTCTTATATCTCTTTGACTCGTCTTGTTTTAGAATTTGACTAATTATTTGGGATTTTTTTTCTGTCACTGTTGCTTTTTTGCATTTTGTCATTTCACAACAATATTCAATACATCATTTCAGCCATTTGTTTCCTAGGATATAAACTCTTTCCATTTGCTTCCTGATATAATAGTTTCTTGAATTTCAGTTGAGTATTCTTCAGGCACTATGTTTATCAAATATAATTCATTGAATTTATTCTGTACCTTCCCTGTATATTCATATGCTGAGATAGTATCTTGTTGTCTTGATGATTTTGCCTTTTTTTAAAGGAGGGATTTTTTCAAGAAGTAGTTCATGATCTCAGCTGCAGTCAGCACCAGGTTTAAGTTTTAGTTGACTGGGTAGAGTTCCTCCATCTATATGGGAACACCTTAGCATTATTTTGTTGGTAATGATGGTTATTCCATTCTTTTTGTGTGATTTTCATGTCTGCAGTAGGCATTCTGGCGATCCTCTTAATTTGAAACAACCCACTACAACCCATTTCAGCTCAGATTCCTAGAACGTTAGTATTAACAGTTCTATCTAACAACTTCAAGTTCACTTTGTTACATGGATGTGACATTCATTGTACCAATTATACAGATACATACACATACACACATACATACATACCGGTACATGAATTTTCCTTTTGCCTAAGGCTACATCAGCAGCTGGATATTTCTTTAACCCTGTCACCTGATAAACACTAGTGACTTTCATAGTTGTCCTCTGCTCTTCCACAGTAGCCTGTTATCTCTTTGCTAGCATTTTGTGGTCATTTAGATTTTTACTGCTCAGATTTGGCAGCTCTATCTATCATGGATGCTATTAGCAGGTTTCTTGCATCTGCAATGGATGGGAATAAAAGATTTCTAGCCAGAAAGACTGATTCTATGGGACAAATTTTCTGTATGCCTGGAAGAAACAACCTTGCAATACTTTAGATGCTGAAGACCTACAACTGTCAATATTTCTCATCCCTGGTTATGCTAGTAAGAGTGGCTGGAAATTGTAGTTCACTAACAGCTGGAAGGTTACTGAATTTACTCTCTGCAGGCAAGGAGATGAAGATGTAGGCTATCAAAGGTAAAGAAATGTTAGCTTTATCAACAGATATTCTATTGATCCATTTACGGTAATTAACTCTCCAGAGAGTTAAAGATAGTCACACCGACAATATACAGCATAAAATTATAGCATTTACACAGCGATTTGGGGTTTTCTAAGCTGTAGCTATAAAACCTGTACCAGTAATCTTTACCACGGAAATGTATAATTGAAATAATTCTCAATGTATTTATATTTTATTTAAATGGCAAAGCAGATCTGATAGTGCTACCATCAAATTATACCTTTCCTTCCCCTCTTGTGGATGAAGCTTCGATGTAAGCGGAAACCAGGTTCAGAGAGAATCCATTCATCTCAATCAGAATATATGTTCTGATGAAGGAGAGAGGACTCTCTTGCAAATAAACAACGGGAGGTATTTTGCACATATCGAAAATGGTTGATTCTTTTAAAATGAAAAGGAGAACTCCAGGAAAGGAGAACCAGGTCTGGGAAAAACAATAACTTAATTCTACCTAGGAGAAGTAACGTACTGGAAAATCCCCAGGAACAAAGAAATCCAGGAAGAGTGAAGCAGTGGTACATATGCCTTGGTACTATTACATTTGAAAAAAAATAGTCAATCAATAAAGCCAAAAATTTGTGTTAGATCTTTTCTTTTTGCAGTGTAGTACTAATTTTCTTGCATCCTTTCTCTAATTGATAAAAACTTTGTTTTTATGTTTTATGTATATGTTTTTAGAAGATAAGCTTAAGGATGGGGAGTATTTTTAAGAATTGGTGCATAAACCAGTCTGAGCATTTTATTTATTTGATGTTCTGTCCACTGGAATTGGGAGACTATTAGTGTATTGAAGCGATTGGAGATCGATGCAATAAAGTATACGTTTTTATTGGTATGCACAAACTGCAAAAGAGTCCCAAACAGATCAAGACTACAACTGATATGAATTTGGTTTGTTACCTCAAGGAAGGAAACGTAAAATGAATATTGCAAATACAAGACCAAAACACAGGCACTTTCCAAGAAGACAAAAAACAAACAAACAAACAAACTTTTGACTTATTCAATAGTGATAGACGAGAGCCCGGCGGCCTTCAGGAGGTCCTCTTGGCTGGCCTCAGCACTTGAGAGGGTTTTCGGTTGCTCCAGCAGGTCTTCTTCCTTTTCTAACAGCCCACCCAGAGGCCCCAACAGGAAAGTGCTTTCACAATTCTGGGTCGACGAGACCTGCGAAATAACTGGCATTTGGACAGAAGAGCTGCTTTCAAATCCATGCTCTCCTAGCTCGTACTGGCCAAGAGTCTCTTCATGTTCTTGGTTTAAGTAGTCTGGTACTAGGAAGTCACTGCTCTGGAAGTAGTTTGCTAGCTTCACGGTTCAGACTCCTCAGATAAATGATTAAATTTCCAGAGTTGGTGAACATGGCGCCACATGTTTTGCACTCGTAAATCTGAGGCTTGCAGATAATGTGCCTGGAAACCCGCATGTGGTGTTTATATTCTCCAAAGGAAGTGAAAGTGGCACTATATATCTGGCACCGGAAACAGCATTTATCTTCATGCTTCAGGCAATGCATCTTAAGCGAGTCAGCCCGGGTGAACTTTTTCCCACAGCGGTCGCACTGAAATGGTTTAATGCCTGAGTGGATGAGCATGTGCTGTTTTAAGTTCTGAATGCAGGTGAATCGAACCCTACAAGTTGGACATTGAAAAGGTTTGTCAGGACCATTTGGGCTAGGTCTCTCTTTGCTACTGGTTGTAGGAGCAATATAGAGCTGGTAAGGGTATTGGACATTCTTCAGTCGGACATCATCTTCCACATGGATATTCCCACCAGAAGTACTCTGCAGTGATGGTAATCCTTCAGTGACAACTTCATCTATTGAACCTATAGAAGACGACTGCGGACTGATCAAAAGATCCTCCTGAACTTGTTCACTTCCAGGGACTGTCTGCTGATCACTCAAAGAACTTTGGGATGCACTAACAGGCTGAGATACTTCCTCATGTACTTCTTCATCACTCAACCTTTCCACTTTTACACATACATCTTCTTCAATCACCAGGGGTGAGCTGGTTTTTGTGCTCTCACACGTCATATACTCAGAAATTCTTCTAGATGCTTCAGATGGGCCAGGCACTTCTAGAGTCCAAGAATTTTCTACTTGCTTCACCTTTTCTGACTGGAGTCTTCGGTCAATTCCAAAAGGGAAAGTCCAAGGAAAAGCTAAGGAAGAGTCCACAGGATGACTTCTACTCTCTGCGTAGGAAGCTGAAGCAGTCAAAACTTGTGGGGAATTTGTTTGGATGTTACATTTAAGTGGACTTTCCGGGGACATTACAATATAGCTTTTACGCTTCCGACACGATTCTCGGCAGACAGGAATGGTTCTTTCTACCACACTGCATTCTGAGGAAACTGGAGAAAGACTGCCATCCCGTGATGTAAAATTGCAGTTTGCACTGTTTTCCAGGCCTGTATCTAGCACCTTTTCTTGCTGACTACTGGTGGTGTTCCATAAAATACTTGACTTCATAAACTCAGAACAGGTGCTAGCAACACTGAACATTTGCTTATAGCTAGCAGCAGCCAAGACATCAATAATGTTTTCAGTGTTAATAGACAATGTTGCTGTGTTGGCGTATTCCAGAAGAGGCAAAAAGCCAGTCACTGTCATGTGATGCAAGTCAAGTATGCTCTGGCCATCATTTTCTGCTTGGCCAACCAATTTGGAATGGAAGAAGTTACTGCATGCTGCCAGGACTACCTTGTGTGCTCTGAAGATTTTATCTTGGACACGAATGGTGATGTCACAGAAATATCCATCATTACGTAGCATGTTCAGCTTTCTAAGCATCTCCTGGGGAACTGTGGGTAAATGTTTTGATGCCCATTTTACTTGTATACTTACTGCAACAAATATTCAAAATGGACCTGCTCTTGGCGAGGCCCTCCTTTCCCCATGGGCCGAGAGCTGGAGAGACGAGCAGGTTAAGCCGGTCGGTAAGCAAGCACAAGGCCCAACTTTTCCCTGTCCGGGCCCCATCCTGGCTCCTCAGCTCAGCCCATGCAGGACCATGGCGGCCGCCCCCGACGCGGCTTCTTCTGCTAAGGGGAGGGGTGAGGGAAAGGAAAGGAGGGGTGGCCGTGAAGGAGGAGAATGAGTCTATTGCAAATACAATATTTTTACACAGGAATGCTTTTGACTATCAGAAAAACCTCCCAATTACCTTTTACACAAATAGGATCCTAACCTTTTAGATACTATGAGCATAAACAACATTGTTGACTGCATCCACATCCTTTTAGACCTTCCAATTCACACACTGAAGGAAGGACAGCTGTTTAGTTCTTTGTCTCCACTCCAGGATCACAGCACTGAACTACCTGCCTCTTAATACGTCAGCTAACAGAATGTATAATCTTTTTCTAAGGTATAAAAATAAAAACATGAATTAGATTTTCACAGTAGCAAAATGGAGGTGGGGGAGGGAATAGCATAGCAGAGAAGCTCAGTCCTTACAGAACATATGTATATTTTTTTCCAAAGCCATTACAAAGTAAGCACAGTCCTAGTCAGTACTACATTGTGTATTGTTTATGGCATCATTTTCTGACTTGTTTTACTCTTCCCTTTACATTTTCACCGTGGAAAATCTCTTATATTCCTCATTTAAGAACCTGAAATATTCTCTGTGCTAGTTCTGCACCAAACACCTTCCGTTCCCAACTGCTCCTTCTTCAACCTTCCATGCTCTGAAAAATTCCTCTTCCTGCTTTCCTTAATTTTCTCAACCCCATCAAAATATAAATTACTACAAGTATCATAAGAACCAAGATTATTATGCAGAATTTCATAAGTCAAGTTTTATGTTTTATGACAGGTTTCTCTGTCATTCCCTCAGCCGAAAAAGAGAAAGAAAATCAGGCTGATGTCACAAGTAGGAAAGCTATCCTGGTATCTGTCCTAGTTGTGACATTTTAGTTTGAAAATCACTCAGTGATGAGATACCATCTGCCTTTCCCTCTTTGCTTCTTAAAATAAGTAAAAGGGGGTAAACAAAGTCTTGAGATTCTTTCTTGAGGCAACCCCATTCTAATGCTTGATTTCACTGTGCAGATTTAGTCTACGGAGCTAGGTAGTAACCATTTGATTTAGAAAGACTGAGGACACGGTTCCATATATCTTCTGTCCAATAGTTAAGTATTGTCTAGATAGATAATCCATATCTTAAATCAGAGGTCACAGGAAAGTTATATATGCTCTCTTTCCTTAAATGTTCTACATTATATGTGAATAGCCTAAAATCAATAAAAGCAATGATGCAAAATAATGAAATACAGTTGGAAACAGTGTAGGAAACACTCAAAAGACACAAGCAAAGATATAAATATCAATAAAAAGAATGTAAATTAAAACTAGAACACTAGTTTTAAGGTTGAATGCTGTAATTATCCTTTTCTAACAATGGTCTACATTCACTCCTATATTTAGTTTTCCTTAGGTATCTGTCTAGTAACTTTAATGGGTACTTGAAATTCATTTGTTTGCTTCTGAGCTTATTAACCATTACTTCATCATGTCCAATTCACCATTTTATTTCATTCTTTAAATAAGAGTTATTGGTTAATAATAATTGATATGCCATTTTCCTTGATGATCTTATAAATCAGTTATTAATCTGTCTTCTGGGTTTTTTTTTTGTCTTTTCAAGTTTGATCTTCTCTTAGACATTGGTAGTTTGGCCTTCTCTGTTTGATTTTCTATTTTGGCAAGTTTTTAAAACATAAGCTGCAGTCACTTTTTTCAGTCTCATTTATTCCCATTGAATGACTTCATGAACTTTACATATTTTCAATGTGGTTGTATTAAAAGCCATTTGCTTGGAACCATTATTGTTGGGTTGTGCAGCGCATCAGATTGAAGGCAAAAAGGTATTTTGGGCGTGGATGTAGGATTCCTCTGCAACGCCTTAAAGCAGCTGCAATGCAATCCTAGGAAAAGCAAACCAGATATGTTCATCTCTGTGGTTTCCTGCAAAGAGGTTTTGAGCACATCCAATAACTGAAAATGGCTTCCATGGAGCATGTGCGGAGAGGCCCCTTCTAGATATTGAAAGGAATACAAACGTCTCGTTGAGGTGAATCAAAACTATCTCACTTTGGTCCACAGCTTGGTCTAAAGTAAAGCTGCATTAACAGAAAAGGAACTGATTCAAGCACATTGTCCTCCTTTAAATGTCAACTCTTGTTTGCATAAGGAGGATCTTTTTAGTTCATTGAGCCTTGCTGTGATGTGCAGGGGCTCTTGGTGCGCATGTAGATTGCACATGTTCCTCGATAGGAGAACAGGCCTCCAGCTATTGGCAAGTGCACAAAAACTGAGAGTTCCTTTCAGGATGTTAACTATACAGATTGAATTCTTTGTTTCCTTCAGCTTAATTACTGCTTCTGGGTGCCAAAGAGAGAATATGTCTAAGCAAAGAGCAAAAAAAAAAAGAAAAAGAAAGAAAAGAAAAGAAAAAAAAAGAAAAAAAAAGGGGGGATCCTTGGTTCACCCTCTGAAAGGACCATCACTGGTAAAGCTCAGTGTATCATGGAGGGAAAAGCAGAAGCTATATATAGGTTGGCCTAGGGCAGGCACAGAAGCCACACACAGGGATGCTAATCAGAAGCCAAATAAAGATGCTGTCAGAGTGAATCAGCTGGTGAGTCAGCAAAGCCTCTAGAAAGGGAACAGCAGGCACAGCTGTTGCTAGGATACTGGCCTTGCAGTAAAAAAAAAAGTAGCACAATTTGGTTTTCCCTAATTGGTAAGTCCCCGTCTTCCTCCCCCTGCCATTTACTTTCATATAAAATAAAAATTGGGTTTAACTGCAATATGACGTTCATTTACATTTTACCCGATTTTTTTTTAATGCCACCAAAGAGCCCCTGTCCCTCAAAAATCCCTACAAAAAAGGCAGCATTAGCTTCTCATGCGTGGGAAGCATGGGGGCTAAACTACAATCTCATTCTTTATATATTGCCTTTAGTTTCAGGTAATTCTTTCTATAGTTGTTATCTTAATTATTGTGCTTCAAAATTTTGCATCATATTCTGTATTCTGCTTGCATCAGCTAGATACAGTTATCTGCTCAAAAGCATCTTCATGTTCATCTCCCTGTACTGTGTCTCATCCCTTGTTTGGTCACTATCGTGAGATACAACTGACGTGTGTTAAGGTGAAAACTGCCATAAAGAGAATTCTTGTATGTTCAGAATTGTGCTTGATTTGTGAAATCTGTGTTCCTTTAGAGCACAGTCCTGATCATATACTCAGAAATAAGTTCCACTGAATTTAGTGAGGGTGGGAAATCTATAAATATTTTGAACTACAACCCCCAGCACCACCAGATGGCACAGGTAATAGTAAGAAGTGCTGGCAATTGTACAATAATTCCGTGCCCTTATTGTATAGGAGTTTTGCACAATGCTAGTATAGGATATGACTAGGCTGAGTGTGAGGGAGGGGTCAAATGCATCATCAGCCAAAGTCCCTTCACACCCACAAGAGATCTAAGTTCAGCCCACCTTGAATTCCTGTAACTCCAATTTGCTTGGGCTGTTAGTAGTTCAGATTCTTGTAGAGAGCTTAAGCTTGCAATAATTCTTCATACCCAATCTGCCTGGATTTCCTGATTTCCTTAGCGTTTGACAGCTAGGTATATTTTCTAAAATATAAATACATTTTCTTTACTGGGACTTTTTAACTAATAAAATGGAATGGATAAGCAGCTTGGTGCCATCTGGACACTTCGGTCAACCATCACCAACCCCTTTGCATTTGGTGACTCACAACACTGTTTTAATCATGCTTGCTTTATGTGTAAGGTATTTTTATATTATGGTGATACATCATACACCACAGCCTTATAGAGATAATAAAATAAAAATAAGCACCTTTTGGTACAGCTAATGATAAAATGTTGTAAGAAATATAACTTTAGGATTTTGGAGGATATCTGGTTGCCTAGCCCTGTCTCAATATATTTAGCATTATGCCCATAATATAATTAATGTAAATACTGTGTATGCATAGTTTTTTTGTCAAATATGAATCAGATAATAATTGCTCTAGCTGAAATATTAATTTTAATAGTTTCTAACCATGGAGAAGAAAATTGAAGTGATGTAAAATCACAGATAAGCAGCATTGCCTCCATAGACATAGACAAATGTTAAAACGTGTGTAAAAATATATTCACAAATTAGTAATGAATATGAATATTTGAGCAATTTTTATTCTATTGTTTTTTCTGATGTTCAACAGATAGTAGCATGACATTTCCTTTTCATAAAAGGTATACATCTTTATGGGTTCTATCCCACAGTTATACCAGCTTGTGCAACCAACTATTTTCTACTCTTACCTAAACCATCATATGTGCTGGAAACTCCAGAAAGTTATGAACAAGGACAAGGGCTCAGTCATGTGGGTATATAATGGGAAAGGGGAAATTGGCTTATACTGGAGAAAAGTTGCACCAATAGCATTCCAGTATGCTGCTCACTTTTCCAAGACACAGTAGGTTAGGAATAAGGACCTTTTAAATTCACCCCATATGAATTCCTCTAGAGCAGGGGTGTCAAACTCAATTTCATTGAGGGCCGCATCAGCATTGCGGTTGCCCTCAGGGGGCCGGGTGGGTATGGCTAGAGTGCATATGGCCTACTGGGTGGGCATGGACAGCTCTACATCATTTGCATCAAGGGTGCCTATGGGGGCCTGGGTAGAAGTGGGACAGATCTGAGGGTCTCTGGCAGAAGGAGGGTCTCTGGGCCAGGGCCAAGGCAGTGGGGACCATTCCCTCACTGTTTCCAGGATGGCTTCGCGGGCCGCATGAAACCACTTTGCGGGCCGGATCCGGCCCCCGGGCCTTGTGTTTGACATGTCTGCTCTAGAGGCAGATACTCCTATCCTTCCTTCCTTCCTTCCTTCCTTCCTTCCTTCCTTCCTTCCTTCAATAATAATAATAATAATAATAATAATAATAATAATAATAATAATAATAATAATAATAATAATAATAAATAGAGTTGGAAGGGACCTTGGAGGTCTTCTAGTCCAACCCCCTGCTTAGGCAGAAAACCCTATACCATTTCAGACAAATGGTTGTCCAATCTCTTCTTAAAAACTTCCAGTGTTGGAGCTTTCACAACTTCTGGAGGCAGGTTGTTCCACTGGTTAATTGTTCTAACTCTCAGGAAATTTCTTTCTTTTTTTCTTTCTTTCTTTCTTTCTTTCTTTCTTTCTTTCTTTCTTTCTTTCTTTCTTTCTTTCTTTCTTTCTTTCTTTCTTTCTTCCTTCCTTCCTTCCTTCCTTCCTTCCTTCCTTCCTTCCTTCCTTCCTTCCTTCCTTCCTTCCTTCTTATCCCCTGGACTCATTTTCACATGAAACTTTTTAACACATACTCTTTATATCTTTCAGAATAACTGAATTTACACAACACTAAATCAGAAACTGACCAACTGACAGTTGAAATAATATGACAACACACCCACCACAAATGAACAAAGTTTATAATTAACCAAGATGTGTTAATACAACATTTATCATTAACCTGGTTAAATGTGTGGTATGAACATAGCTGATATATAAATTCTGTCCAATGGCCCTCTAAAAAAGAATGCCTCAAATGTGCTTAACATTCCTTTTACAGTTATACAGGAAAGACAATCATCTCCACCCCTCCTCAAAACCATCTACGTAAGATGTCATTTGAGCAAATTGTCTGCAATGGTTATTTCAAAAATAATGGAACCATTGATAGGTTTTTTGGGAAATGCTGGTTACCATGGAACTCAGTTAATGCAACAATGTCTTGCACTGATAAAATTACCTGCATAACGATAATTTTGTAATGTTCCAAGAAATGTAGATAATAATACTTTGGTGGAAAAATAGTCATTGTCATCAGCATTATTAGTTACTGAACAAGATTAATAGCAATAACACTTAGACTTATATACCGCTTCCCAGTGCTTTACAACCCTCTCTAAACTGTAAAGATACTACCTCTCAGAGGCTGCCAGTTTACAT
Source organism: Vipera ursinii (assembly GCF_947247035.1). Lineage (NCBI taxonomy): Eukaryota > Metazoa > Chordata > Lepidosauria > Squamata > Viperidae > Vipera > Vipera ursinii. The sequence continues at coordinate 73,330,726 of NC_139512.1, forward strand.
AGTGACAGAAATCCAAAAGATAAATTAGTTAAAATTAACCATTTCTGTCATGTTGACGCAAAGATTGTGCATTTATTGTGGATATAAAAACACAGGACAGTTAGCATTCCCTGAAGACAAGAACTAAATCATAAAGGACATCTCCAGACAATGTGCATCCTAGCAGTTCATAAGAGATACTTTCCCAAATAATTAGAGAGGCAATATAAATGTATGAACATCCAGACACAGGTAATCCTCAACTTAGGACCATTTATTTAGTGACTGTTCAAAATTACAACTGGGCTGAAAAAAGTGACTTACAACTGATCCTTGTTGACTGTGTCCTCAGGATCAAAATTCAGGCGCTTGGCAACTGGCATGTATTTATGAGTGTTGCCTTATCTCAGCACACATGATTGCCATTTGCAAATTTCTCAGCCAGCTTCTGACAAGCAAAGTCAGACTTGCTTAACAACAATGTGATTCACTTAATGGTGGTAGTGATTTGCTTAATGGCTTCAGCAAAAAAAGAGGTCATATTTAAAACCCACCTTGCCTCTAATAGCTTAGAAATATTTAATGACTAATTTCCAAAAGTGATTAGAAAGTGAGGTTTGCAAATTTACTCTCTTTTGAAAGGTTTTGCTGCAGTTGGGAAAAAGATAGCTAAACTTTTCATCTCCCAGTGCTCAAACCCATGGAAAAAGAATATGAATTAATAAATTAAATTAAAGAAAAATAGACATGTTTTGGGTTGTGAAACTATGAGGATGAAACACGGCTGAATGAATGAAAGATTTTTGGTCTTGTGGTGTGGAACTGCCATAGTCAGGCATGAAAGTGAAGGTGTACATTTAATAATGAATTAATAGGATGTGAATGAAAATAGGACTTAATAAATTAGTGATGGTTGTGTATTATGCTCCAGTGAATGGTGATAAAAATAGAAGAACCAGGAATGGGTTTTGGGAAAATTCATTCAATATTTTGAATGAACGTCATCCAAGGGAAAACATTATCCTCTTAAGTACCATGTATGAATGGGTGGGAATGAGATGAGAAAGTAGAGGGGGTGGGGAAATGATGAAGCCATTCATGGATGCAAGAATGAATGGACATGGTGATTGCTTATTGAGCATCTGTTAGACAAAGATCTATAAATTTCAAAAACATAGTTTAAGTATAAATCTAATTATACTTATACATGGCAAAGGAAGAAAACTAAAACCAGAAGTGAATTTACAGTTTATGATGAAAGGTTAATAAAATTAGTGAATGCTGCAAGGGCAATGAGAAGTTCTGAAGATATTTTGTAAGTCAAGAATATATTTGGGGGAAAATGCACATGGAAGAGAAGGAAAGAAATAAAGAAAAACACCTTAGGGTACTGCACTAAATAAAACTATTACTTCTGTTACTACTATTAAGCTACAGTGAAAGTACAATAACTGCAGGAAGAGAAAATACAAATCCCATATGGAAAAATATTAGAAGATAGAAATTGCAAATCTCATAGATTAGCATGATGGTTATTGGATCTCTGGTAACTCTGCTGAATGTCAACCAGATTGGCCAGCTGATCCTTTGCTCATGTTGTGTGGACATCTTGCTTCTGTGCCAGAGATATATAATGGGAATCCAAACAAATATACTGACTTCTTCACTCATTGTGAATTACAAAATGCTTGCAACCACATGGCTTCTCCAGAGAACAAGCTCACATCAGATAATTACCCGAATGACTGAAAGAGCTGTAAAGTAGGCAAATTCCCTTCTGATTCAAGTCAGCCTGGATTTGGACAGTTAAGGAATGTTGTGGCACACCTGAGAACTAACTTTGAAGATGCAGTCAAGCCAGTGACAGCCAACTGTGATATTTGCTGCCTTTGACAGGACAAGTGTTTGATGTAAGAATTTTAACTTCTAAATCAGTGCGTAGGCGGGAATGAAACAGGCTTGGGGGGAAAAATAAAATTCCATTTGAGCTAAGTAATCAAGACATCTTAGACACAACGACTTCATTACTCCTGGTCTGCTTTTGACACCAATTGAAGAACCAAGAAACTGTGGGAAAATATAGGCAGGAAGGAAAGAGGACATTACTCCTTTTGAAATCCTTCTCCCTTTCCCCTCCTATGCAGTTTGAGGCCAGCAGCATCTCAATGTCTGCAAGAGAAAAGTTCAACGGTCACACCCCAAACTAAGCGTAAGCTGTAGAGAACCTGGACACTTCACATAGGAATGCCTTTACTTCTGAAGCATCAGCATATTATCCTAATTGTGGAGAAGAATGGAATTTGCCAATTAATGCTATAAATATTTCAGGTCTGACATGTCAGGAAATGTCAGGAAAGACTACAGAAAAGAGCAACAAAGATGATCAGGGGACTGGAGGCTAAAACATATAAAGAACGGTTGCTGGAATTGGGTACGTCTAGTTTAATGAAGAAAAGAACTAGGGGTGATATGATAGCAGTGCTCCAATATCTCGGGCTGCCACAAAGAAGAGAGAGTCAACCTATTCTCAAAAGTAGCTAAAGGCAGAACAAGAAGCAATCAATGGAAACTAATCTAGTAGAAGAGCAACCTAGAACTAAGGAGAAATTTCCTGACAGTTAGAACAATTAATCGGTGCAGCAACTTGCCTCCAGAAGTTGTGAATGCTCCAACACTGGAAGTTTTTAAGAAGAGACTGGCCAGCCATTTGTCTGAAATGGTATAGGGTTTCCTGCCTGAGCAGGGGGTTGGACTAGATGACCTCCAAGCTCCCTTCCAACATTATATTATTATTATTATTATTATTATTATTATTATTATTATTATTATTATTATTATTATTATTATTATTATTATTCTACAATGTACATACTGTATACTTAGCTTCTTGGACATCTTCAAGAAAAAATGAAGAAAGTCCAGTTGCCTTTTGAAAAGCACTTTGGGACAACCATGACCTGAATGACTGAGAATCTCCATAGACATTTATGTTTATACAATATAGAGACTGGACAACCATTTGTCTGAAATGGTATAGGGTTTCCTGCCTAAGCATGGGGTTGGACTAGAAGACCTCCAAGGTCCCTTCCAAAGTTGTTGTTATTGTTGTTGTTGTCGTCATTATTATTATTATTATTATTATTATTATTATTATTATTATTATTATTATTATCATCATCATCATCATCTGCCTCAGACTCCAGGGGTTTCTAGTGGAGCTCATATATGAAGAACAAACATTGACATTTAATTATTTTTGTCACCCTGAAAACCTAGTTTGCAAACCCAGCTGGTGACCTTTATAGTTTTTGGCACATTCACTCATTCACTCATCAGATGGAAATAGGCTCTTCCTACTCTACTTGTCTAATGATTAGGGCTTTGATTACTGATAGACAGCTCTTCCACCTAAGGCCTAGCAAATAAGAACCTCTACAACTCCCCATAAGCAACCATCTGGAATTTCTGCTGCTTTATTTAGCTCCCCCATTTTATTTTCCAGTAATTCTAGGAATGATCCAGCTTCAGAATCTGCATATTCATTGGGGTCATAATGAAATCATATTTGATTCCCAGGATGCAAGACTCATAGTCTGCAGGGTCTCAAACCCCGAATATCTGTCTTGTTTCAGTAGGTATATCTTCCTAGAAATTTACAAAAAAATCCTAGAGATTGTTTGCCAGATGCCTGTGATGAAATGAAGAGGAAAATGCATTGCTGCAAAAGAGATATCTCAGCCCAGGGGTGGGTGGAAGTATGAGAAATAAACTCAGAGCTTAATTATGCTAGGTGCAAGTTGAGCAGGAAAATTGCTTCTGACAGGCTTTCAAGATTCTGTTACATTATCCTTCTAGCAGTAAAGATCTTTCCAGAAGTTCAAGTGGTTCTTGTTTCCTGAGTTTGCCAGCTTCACAGGGCTAGACAGCAGCACAAACCTAATAATAATAATAATAAAAAAAACAGAATCCTGATGGATGTGTAAAAAACCCAGAAAGTTTTGGATGCAAATATATCCACTGATTCCAAAGATGTTAAAGACTAATATACAATTGAAATCAGAGCCTTTCCTTTTGCGACTGATGGATATGCAGCTGGGAAATTTTGTTTTTATATCTGGTAACTGCTGTGAGATTAAATATATGTTCAAAAGCAGAAAGACTCACATCTACACAGAAATGGTTACTGAAGGTGATGGAACTTGCTGAGATGGCCAAATTGACTTCCTTGAGTAGAGAAAAGACATCTATGTTTTTGGTGACTGGAAGACCCTTATAGAAAAAATAATGTATGATTTATGGCTTTTATGATTAGAAAACTAGATAACAGAAAAAAAGAGTGCTTTTATTTTTGTAATCACAGAGTAAAACAATTTTGTAATTGTACTCATATTTACTGCAGTGAAAATCAGAAGCTTTTTAAAATTTCTTTTCACTCTTTTTTTGTGCTTTTTTCTTGATCTTCAAACTTTCCCCCCTTTTCTTTATATTAGTTCTTGTTAACTTTTATTGTCTTTTTAAAACTCTTGATGACAAATCATACAAGAAAGAAAATCGCAATCAGAAAACCTTAAAAGGGAGGGGATGTCTGCTAAAGAGCAGAAGATCAAGAAATGAAGCTAAGAAGAGTCACAAAAAGATATTAAAAGCTGCAGGTGCAAGTCTGTCAGCCCTTCAAGATAGTCCAGGCAGGAAACCAAAGCCATGAGTACTGATACTACCCTTTATCGTAAAATTACCATAACAGAATCTTGCAAGTTTGAAAGAACCTGGCCCCTTCCCTGCCTTTACTTTCCAGAGAACTAGGGAGGGTCTCTTTTGAAATGCTTTCTCCGCTCCCCTCTCTCCTATGGGCTCAGATTTTGTTTACAAGACTGTCTAGGTTGTCGTTCTTCCTTCTGTTTCCCAAGCTTATTCTCACAGCCCATTACAGAGTTTCAGAGGCAGACACAGATGCACAGGGGAAAAAAAAGATAGGGGTCTGGGACATCTGCAGAGAGGGATTAAAAAAAATCAAGATGGCAGCCACAGCCCTATGAGGAAAGCGCCATCACTACTTCTGAAAGGAGAAATTTGGCCTAGAAGCTGAACTGGGGGGGGGGGGAATAAAAGAAAGAGATTAATATAGAAAAAAGGCAGACAAAAGGGATACAGGGACTATGAGACAGAGGTTTGATTATTCATGAGAAAGCAGGAAGTAAAAGAGAAAAAAACTTGAGACTTTTCTTTCTATAGCATTTTGTACAGCTGGGATGCCATTACCTATAGCTGACCATAAGATAGGGTAGCTTGGAAGGTGCAGAGGGTTTGGGACAATGGGTTGGTAGCTTAGAAAAAGACTGGAAGTTTTGTCGGTGAGAAAATCATGGATTGGCTGAGTTAGGAACTGAGCCTTGGAAGGCCAAGAAGAGGAAAGCAGACTAGACTCAAAGAGATCAAGAAGGAGGAGAATTGCTACATGAGATTTTGGCAAAGACAATATTTGCCACAAGCATTTTTGCCAATGGAAAGCAGGGAGTTTAGATATCTTTAAGGAAGAGTGCTTTGTCTGTTGTGTATGAACTGCTAGCTTTGAGGAAATCTCCTAGGACACGGGAAGAGGCAATGCACTGAATTCTTCCGTTCAGAGACTAATTTGTAATTTACATGTGAGCAACTATGTCTACAGGAGAAATAACATACCCAGAAAAGATATGTCATTAAAAAAATAAGGGAATAAAATGCTGCCAGGTTCTAAAAGAGCATTGTGAATTAGAGATAAACAAAACGTTTAGTTTATCTAAAGAGTTGCTGCAGAACCACAGTATTCTGGTTATTCTAATGGTTAATCTATCAGTTTTTGCAGCATGGAGCAAATCATCTTTAGTGGATCTTGTGTAGAGGTCTCTCATTTGGCATTTGGAAATCTAATAGAGACTTGGAATAGATACTCTCATGAATCCATTGGTGAGTATGCTTGGTCCTAAAATACCTATTTCTCGAAAGTTAAGCTCAGAAAAATAAATCTAATACAAACAAGGAGTTGTCCCCCACTTTGTTCCTAAAGGAAAACCGATTATTTTGAACTCATTGTTTCTTGCTCCAACTTTCATTTCACAAAAGGCAAAATGGTTAACTCATTCAAAGAAAATGTAACATAGAGTTGGGTTTGAACTCCAGATACCAAATATCACCCCCCCAAACATAACCAGATATTGATATCACAAAAAACATAATGGTAAATTAAAGAAATACATACAAAACTCACCAAAACAGCATCCATCCATCTCAAGGAAAAGGTGGTCTTGTTCGGTGGTCAAGATAAAAAAAAAGATGATACAAAAACCTGGTCCCAAGATTGGGATGTTTTGATGCCATATAAAGAACCACTGAGATTGGTTTTTTTTCAATGCCAACCTTTTGATTTTATTCAATATTTATTGATACAAAAGGTACTCCAGATTTATTGTGTAGGTATAACTGTAATTTAAGAGTTTGTGACTCAGTTGTTTAACACTGAAGTGATTCTATTGTGAGATTCAACGGTTATAACTTGCATATATTAGAGCAACAAAGGCATAAACAAATACATTTCCAAATACATTTGTTCAGGTTAGTCAATATATTGTAAATAGTTGCAATAAGGTAGAGAGAAACCCAACCTTACAGTGTTTCCAAGAGAGCAAAACATTTTTCATTCCTACCAGGAGGTGGCACTGTTGAACAGTAATAAAACAGGGTTACATATCTGGCTCAGAAAGTCTACAGAAGGTTTTAAACGCTTAAACATAAAAAAATAAACATTTTTCTTTAAAGTAAGACTCACCAGGTACATTTTTGCTGCATCACAAAAAAGCAAGGAACTTTCAGTTAGTATTAATTTTGGTAAGGGACAGCTCATTAGAAATCAACCAGCTACCTTCAGAACAATACTTGAAGAAGAGGGAGCCAAGCTATTCTCCAAAGCACCTGAAGGCAGGACAAGAAGCAACAGATGGAAACTAGTCAAGGAGAGAAGCAACCTAGAACTAAGGAGAAACTTCCTGACATTTAGAACAATTAATCAGTGGAACAACCTACCTCCAGAAGCTGTGAATGCTCCAACACTGGAAGTTTTTAAGAAGAGACTGGACAGCCATTTGTCTGAAATGGTATAGGATTTCCTGCCTGAGCAGGGGGTTGGACTAGATGACCTTCAAGGTCCCTTCCAACATTATTATTATTATTATTATTATTATTATTATTATTATTATTATTATTATTATTATTATTATTAAAGCCCATTTTTGCCGAAGTAGGTGGTCCGCTGAATTGACACTTCTGATGGTTTCCTTATCATTCATTTAATATGTACTGTAGAAGTGTCTCATGTACACCAAATTTGATATCATTAAAGGTGTGTGTGTGTGGAAAATAGGGGAAATGATTAGTGAAGAGAACAAAACCTGTCTTGTTGTTACAGAAGACAGATATAGTTCTTAGTGTTTCGCCAGGCGTACAAAGGTTTACCTCCCCTTTTGTATTTTCTCTTTATTTAATGGATTTTGAAGATCATCTTCCAGTGTAGTGTGGTAGAGTAAGTGGAAACAACAAAAGCAATCCTAATATTTGCAATTTTAAGACTCTAGGAAGGTATCTCAAACAATTGGCCTTTGAATGAATGTTAGCATTTCAGCCCATGATGGAGAGCAGCAGGAAACCCCTAAAATAAAGCAAACACGCTACAGATCTACAGAACTCTCTTCAGGACCCAAATGAGCTCCACCTCTGGAGATGGATCTTATTAATCACGTCTTTCAGGAACTGTATAATTCCTCTAAAGAGGCTGGAGAGTGTTCCCGGTTTCCTTCCCTTTCTGCCAGCATGCAGAATGACTCTCTTGTTCTTTTGCCCTGACTTAAACTCTCACCTAAATTGCTGATTGTGGCTTTTCTCTTTTCTGCCCCTTTCCCTTAATCCTTAGGTTGCTCCAGGGTGTTCTTTTGTTCTTCTGTTCGCATCCCAGCACCACTCCTTCTTTGAAGTTCCCCATGGGCTGGCACAAGAAAGGGCTTGTTTACAAAACAAAGCAAAATCACATAGAGATCTGACAGGATAAGTGCACTTTCTCTACTAAGGAGCCTGATAAACTCCTGACAGAAATTTTCTTGCCAAGATAACTGTGGAATCAATGAAGGATTTCATATTCTCGTAAGCACCATTTAATGCTATGCTTTGTGACTCATTGAATAGCAAGCAATCGGGCAGAGTTATGCCAAAGATTAAATAAGTCCTATGTCAGTACATTGGTGGCTTTTTATGTTGCCTTTTGACTGACAGCTTTCTCTAAGCACAATGGAAAAACAGCAAGAATAGCACCGAATTGTTATATGGATTTGGCAGAATGAGGGTTTCACTTGAATGCAAGACTGCTTTAGTATCAGCTGCAAGTGTCATTTCAAACTGCAGGCTCCTATGTGAGCAAAGTATAATGCTATTGAGCTGTAAATGTTCTTTCTGCCTATCAACAAACAACAAGGCAAAGTAACACAATACTTCTCTGATTTACACCACAATGAATGCTTGCTTGTTGAAATGTAACACTACATTCAGTGGAAGTCACATCTAGGGCTTTTCCAGGGTACAACTATCAGCTGCTTGCCTCCCATCCCCAAAAGAAGTTGATAATAAGACAATCCTTTTCCAGAATTCAACTTCTGCCTCCATTTTGGCTACAGTAATGACCCGGTGTTCTGCCTGGGCCACAGAAAACCCAGTCCTGAGTGGTAGAATCTTCTGCTTTTTATTGCTTTCTTATGCCAAGAAAGCAAGCACCAATTGGTTCTCATTCTGTGGCCTGATTTTCTAGGACTGGTAAAGACATTTAAAAAGGACAATAGCTTTATGGTCACTTGAGCAAGAAAGAAAACATTATGGAACTCTTGTCAATTTCATTCAGTTAAATGAAGAATAAAAATGGCCAGAATTTTATCTGTGGGGAAAAAAAGTCCAACCTTTTGCAGTAGGTTGTCCAGTAGAAAATGGCCCTTGGAAGCATAAAAAAAATGGAAGTAGGACACATTAAGGACATTTTTGCAAATCTTCTGAGGGCATTTAAGCAAAATAGATCTATTTTTATGTTGATCACTGTAGGAAGAAAAGTCTTCATCATGGTTCAGTCCAAGCTGGGGATAAACAACATGGTGACTGCTTTAGGAAGAAGTTTACAGTTTATTGCAGAGGAGAGCCAGACAGAAAGATGGTTCCAGCTGCTAAAATGAATGTTCTACCAAAGTTTCTTTTTTTGTTTCAAATGATACCTATATTGAAAAAGGATGCCAATTTGGATGAGTGGCAGAAGGGTATTAAATTTATTCGGGCAGGGAAAAGACCGAGAGTTAAATTTAAGATCTTACAAGATGTACGGGAAAGAGGAGGACTTAAAGTGCCTAATTTGAAATTATATTATGATGCGGTTGTTTTATCAGCGGTTAGTGACTGGCTTAATTTAACAAATGAAAGATTACCTTGAGGGATGGGACTTATTATATGGGTGGCATGCATATTTAGTTTATGATAAAAAAGTGGATAAGGCATTTAAATCTCACATTTTAAGAAGCGCCTTATTGCGCGTATGGAAAAATATTATTATAAGTTAAATTATAAAATACCAATTTGGGGGATTCCCGGGCATGCGATAGAGGGTGTATCTGTGGGTGTGAGCTTGGATATGACTTCATATAAGGAATTACTTAGATGGATAGGGAATGGTTGGCAATTAAAATCATTAGGTGAGTTAAAACAAGAAAATATCATACAGTCTTGGTTTCAATATACTCAATTGCAAACGAGGTGGAAGATAGATCAGAAAATTGGTATTACATTAACTGATGAAAATTTGGTAAAACAAATTAAAGATCAAAACCGAGCGCATATAAAGAGAATATATAATGCTTTAATAGAATTGGATTCTGAAACAGAATTAGTTAAAGATTGTATGATAAAGTGGGCTCAAAATATTCAAGAACCAATTTCATTGGATATATGGGAGGTAATTTGGGTTAGAAATGTGAAATTTACCCAGGCTCAAAATTTAAGAGAAAACTTTTATAAAATGTTTTATAGATGGCATTTGGATCCCAAAAAATTATGCTGCATGTATCCTAATTTACAGCCCAAATGTTGGAGATGTGGTAGTTTGGATGCTACCTATTGTCATATATGGTGGACTTGTAGAAATGTTAAAGCTTTTTGGATTAAAATTTGGTGGAATATTCAAAAGATTTTTAAGAGAAAGATAAAATTTTCTCCACAATTGTTTTTATTGGGTATTGTTATACATTATGATACTAAAGAAACAAATTTGATGTTGAATTTGATAACAGCAACAAGGCTCTTGGTAGGTCAATATTGGAAGAAAGATAGTTTGCCTACTATAGAAGATTGGACACTTAAGGTGTCAAATTTGGCAGAAATGGCTAAGATTTCTGCTTATTTGAAGGATCATTCACAAGAAAGATACATTTCAGTCTGGAAAAGATGGATAGATTATATTCAGAACAAATATGGGAGTAACAAGTTTCATCTAGCTTATGAATGAATTATAGAATGATATTATTAATATTAGTATGTTTTTATGGTATTTTTATTAGTTTTTATTATATTTTATTATTATTTTTATTATTAGTATTGTTTAATAATATGGATATTATCTTGTTTTTATGTTCTTATTATTATTATTATGTTTACTTTTATCTTGTTTGTGTTTATGTTAAAGGTGAGTTAAAGTGCGTTAGGAACTTGGTTACATATATAGTTGGTTAATGTTATTTAGATTTTGATTGTTATTTTTGTAACCCTGTATTCAGTTCTGGGAAGTGTGGGAGGGGGAAGGGGGTGGTTTGGGGGTGGGTTTGTATTGTAACTTTTATAAAACTTTTTAATTAAAAAAGAAAGAAAGATGGTTCCAGCAGAAAAAGGACTGAGCACATGTAAGGAGTGGGTTTTATACCTCCTTGAGTCTTTTGTTTGGAGTTATTTCCTGTTTCAGGCTTTGTATTTCCTGTGTCACATATTCTGACCTGAGTCTGGGTGTGCCTTTCTGGTATTCTTGATGGTTGTGGGTCAATCCTATTATGTCCAAAGGTCATATACTGCTTTCCTGGGGCTGGAGTATGTAGATTTTAGGGCTTTGTCTTCCTAAGCTCCTGGCTCCAACCTTCCTGATAGTTTACATTTGCATGTCTATAGAACTGGTTTTCTGCTTGGGGGAAGGAGACCTGGGACTGTTAAGAAAACTGGGTATGCTTTCCTGGTTCTTCAATATCTTTTTAGGAAATATATTTTTCTGCCCTTTTAATATTTCCTTCTCGGGGGAGCTGACTTCCCACATCACCAAAAATGCACTTTTATGTATATATCGTTAAAGCAGAAAAGTTATTGGAGTAGCATTCCTATCAGTGCTTTGGCAGAGAGCTATGGACCAAGTGCTGCAAGGCTGTCCAGTTACTTGCTACTCTTTAGATGACAGAATTGTCACCAGAAAAATTGTTGAGGGATATTTGCAAAACCTCAAGACTGCTGTTTCATTACCCACTGATGATGTTACCTAGATTGGGTAATGAAACATCTGCAACAAAATTCAGAGAGCATCAAGGACCACTCATATCAACCTTGAGCTACAAATATTCTTCTTTGTTGGTACCTCAAGACAGTATTATGCAGGTTGATGCATTATGGCCTTAGCCCAGGACAAATGTGTTCTTTAGGTTGTATGCATCAGTGGCATGATTTTAGATGTACTTCTAAAGCAGAAGTGTCCCAGATATGTCTCTTGGGGGTGGGTTTGCTAATTACCATAACAGATTTCTGCCAAATTAATTTCATACCCTCTTAACACTTTAATACAAGCAAGAAATGCTTGGCAGTGGACAAAACATTACAAACAGATGTTCACAGAAGCAAAGAAAATGGTGACATCAGATCTCAGTTATAAATCACACTTAGCAGTGAAATGGCCTGTGATGCCTAAAAAGATGGCATTGACACAGTTATGTCACACATTATGAAATATGACAGTGAATGCCCAATTGACTTTGCATCATGCTTTCTTACAGATGCACATAAAAATTATGCACAAATAGTCAGGAAAGTGCTAACTTTGGTTTGGGGGGGTTAAACATTTCAGCCAGATCATTTACAGAAGGGAGTATATCTCATCCGTTACTAGTGACAGTTTTCAGCCCACAAAAATGGATTCTGCTGACAGAAGCTGCTTCAGTGCAGTATTGGCCTTCATTTTTGCAGAGCACAAATAGAACATAATTCAACAGGATGCACAATCATGCAAATATGTATTGATCTACCACTCACCTATAGAGGATAAACCATTTGGGAAGTCTGCATCACACTTTTGGCATTTTTTCTTTCAAAAATATTGAGAATTTTCCCAACAGAGCTGAAATCATTCAGAGAATAACTATGGAAGACCTAATATCAACATTGATTATAATATATTCACTGCCATATTAGCTGAGCATGCAAATAAATGTACTTCATACCAGTCATGTTACATTCGAGAGAGGAAAGTGATTTATTACCTTTATTTATTATAAATATATTTAAATACATTTACAAAAAGAAAAAGGCAGAAGTAATATTTTAATGTGGAAAACAACAACAACAATGTTGGAAGGGAACTTGGAGGTCATCTAGTCCAACCCCCTGCTCAGGCAGGAAACCCTATACCATTTCAGACAAATGGTTGTCCAGTCTCTTCTTAAAAACTTCCAGTGTTGGAGCATTCGCTGCTTCTGTAGGCAGGTTGTTCCACTGGTTAATTGTTCTAACTGTCAGGAAGTTTCTCCTTAGTTCTGTGTTACTTCTCTCCTTGATTAGTTTCCATCCGTTACTTCTTGTCCTGCCTTCAGGTGCTTTGGAGAATAGCTTGACTCCCTCTTCTTTGTGGCAGCCTCTGAGATATTGGAATACTGCTATCATGTCACCCAATTCCAGCAACCATTCCTTATATGTTTTAGCCTCCAGTCTCCTAATCATCTTTGTTGCTCTTCTCTGTACTCTTTCTAGAGTCTCAACATCTTTTTTACATCGTGGTGACCAAAACTGGATGTAGTATTCCAAGTGTGGCCTGAACAAGGCATTGTAAAGCGGTATTAATACTTCACATGATCTTGATTCTATCCCTCTGTTAATGCAGCCTAGCAGTGTGTTGGCTTTTTGGCAGCTGCAGCACACTGCTGGCTCATATTGAAGTGATTGTCCACTAGGACTCCGAGATCCCTCTCACAGTTACTCATATTGATCAATGTACCACCTATACTATACCTGTACATTTGGTTTTTCTTGCCTAAATGTAGAACTTAATTTTTTGCCATTGAATTTCATTTTGTTAGATAGTGCCCAGTGTTCAAGTCTGTCCAGATCCTCCTGTATCTTAAGCCTGTCTTCTGTAGTGTTGGCTATTCCTGCCAGTTTGGTGTCGTCTGCAAATTTGATGAGTTTTCCATCTATCCCCTCGTACAAATTGTTGATGAAGATGTTGAAGAGCACTGGGCCTAGAACAGAACCCTGGGGCACCCCACTACACACTTCCCTCCATGTAGATGTGGTTCCATTGAGGACCACGTGCTGAGTATGGCCGGTCATCCAGCTGCGAATCCATCTGGTGGTGATGCTGTCTAACCCACATTTTTCTATCTTATCAAGTAGTAGGTTGTGATCTACTTTATCAAATGCCTTACTGAAGTCCAAGTAAATTATATCCACAGCATTCCTCTGGTCCACTAATTTTGTCACTTGGTCAAAGAATGTAATAAGATTTGTCTGGCATGATCTGTTTTTGAAAAACCCCTGTTGGCTTTTAGTAATGATTTTGTTTGTCTCTAGGTGTTTGCTGATTCGTTGTTTGATTATCTTTTCCAGAATCTTCCAGAATATAATAATGGCAGGGCTAGACGAATCAAAAGTTGGAATTAATATTGCCGGGAGAAATATCAACAACCTAAGATATGCAGATGATACCACTCAAATGGCAGAAAGTGAAGAGGAACTAAAGATCCTCTTGTTGCGAGTGAAGAAGGAGAGTGCAAAAGTTGGGTTGAAACTAAACATTAAGAAAACCAAGATCATGGCATCTGGCCCTCTCAATTCCTGGCAAATAGATGGGGAAGAAATGGAGGTAGTGACAGATTTTATTTTCCTGGGCTCCAAGATCACCGCAGACGGGGACTGCAGCCAAGAAATTAAAAGATGCTTGCTCCTCGGGAGGAAACCCATGGCAAATCTAGACAGCATACTAAAATGCAGAGACATCACCCTGTCAACAAAAGTGTGTATAGTCAAGGCTATGGTCTTCCCAGTTGCAATGTATGGCTGTGAAAGTTGGACCATAAGAAGGGCTGAGTGCCAAAGAATTGAAGCCTTTGAACTATGGTGCTGGAGAAGACTCCTGCAAGTCCCTTCGACTGCAAGGCAATCAAACTGGTCAGTCCTAGAGGAGATCAACCCTTACTGCTCTTTAGAGGGCTAGATCCTGAAGTTGAAACTCAAATACGTTGGCCACCTAATGAGAAGGAAGGACTCACTGGAGAAGAGCCTAATGCTGGGAAAGGTTGAGGGCAAGAGAAGAAGGGGACGACAGAGGATGAGGTGGCTGGATGGAGTCACTTAAGCAGTAGGCAAGAGCTTAAATGGACTCCACAAGATGGTAGAAGACAGGAAGGCCTGGAGGAATGTTGTCCATGGGTTCACGATGGGTAGGACACGACTTCGCAACTAACAACAACAACATCATCATCGTCGTCATCATCATCATCATCATCATCATCATCATCATCATCACCATCATAATGGTAAACAGCTAAGATCCATGTGAATGGAATAATCTCTGCAAGCCTCTTAATATGTAAAGGCAGAAGAAAAAGTATCCACTTTCTCCTTTGATATCTGTACTTGTTTTGTAAGTCCTGGAAGACAAGCTTTGAAAAAATAAACAAATAATTGGGATCCAAATTTAGGGAAAGGAATATAAGATGAAGTGTTCAGCAGATAATACAGGACTAACAATTCTGCAGCCACAAAATTCAATATGACAGTTGATGACAATAATTAAAGATTATGGCTGCATTTCCATTTCCTTCCATTAATGAAAGGAAAACTAAGGTATAACAAGCCATTTACAGTGGATATAAAAAGTACACACCCTTGTTGAAATGCCACGTTTTGCAATCACATTTTGTTTGTTATTTTTTCTTCTAAAAGAATTCAGTTTGTTTTTCAATTGACTTGTGCAAGTTATATGTTATATTAAAGGTGGAAAAAAATTCTGAAGTGATTTACTTAGCCTGATTATTTTACATCTCAAAAATCTGGTGTAGACTTCTTATATCCACTGTAGCTTCCAGAGAGGAAAAAAAAAGACTAAGAAAAACAGACTGACTATGAGATAGCAAAAGAGTTCATGAAATATTTGAGACTCTCTTTGATAGAATGCAATAAAGGTATATTTTGAAACATTTATAACAAATTATGGAAAGAAATAAAACAAGTCTTTAAAGGTAGAAAAATTTTAAACGCTTTTGCATATCAAAAAAGTGCATACAACAATTCAAACAGCTACCAGGTCATTTTTAGATTGTTACTTATGTTCAAGGTTGGATCTCCTAAATTCTAATTTGAGGAGAAGTATTTAGAATAAGCAAAATTTGTTTATCTTTTTATGCTGAAACACAATATTTTTCCATTGAATAAAGTGTACTAGGGAGTTTAGGTAGACAACTGAAAAAAATCAATGAAAGAACCAGACATTTTTCTTATACTCGAGCTTTCACCAAAGTAGACACCAAACTAGTGGTTGGTGCATATTTGTTATAATGTAGTCCTGCCTGAGTTGGGTGGTGTTATCACCTTTTGCATATGCACAAAAGTAACCACATCTTCTGGAATATGATATGGACATGTATTTTGAAGGGGAGGGATTCATTGCATTTAGTTATTCTAGGCATTGTTTAAGCATGCCAACAATTTTGTAATGTTTGATTAACTTGGGCTACCCAGATATGTTGAACTTCTTGCAGACTCACTGGGGTTAATCAGTTCTTCAGCAAAGTAAGGACTGCCTCTAGTGTCTTTCATTTGAGTAGTAAAAAAAGATACAGCAGTAACTAGGACACTCTTTCTGTCAAGAAGTGATTGGTAAGTGTAGGTGAATGAAGATGTGTGAGGATTGATCGAGAAGATAGGTCTACTCAGAAAAGGTAATAATAATAATAATAATAATAATAATAATAATAATAATAATAATAATAATAATAATAATAATAATAATAATATAAAGTTGGAAGGGACCTTGGAGGTCATTTAGTCCAACCCCCTGCTCAGGCAGGAAACCCTATACCATTTCAGGCAAATGGCTGTCCAGTCTCTTCTTAAAAACCTCCAGTGTTGGAGCATTCACCACCTCTGGAGGCAGGTTGTTCCACTGGTTAATTGTTCTAACTGTCAGGAAGTTTCTCCTTAGTTCTAGGTTGCTTCCCTCCTTGACTAGTTTCCATCCATTGCTTCTTGTCCCGCTTTCAGGTGCTTTGGATAATAGCTTGACTCCCTCTTCTTTGTGGTAGCCCCGAGATATTGGAACACTGCTATCATGTCACCCCTCACCCTTCTCTTCATTAAACTACACAATATATGTAAGAAACTGAAGATACCATCTTTAGATGAGTTGAAACCCTCAGAAAATGAAATTGTGGTAAAGAATAGTTGAAGGTTGACCTAAAAGCATTAGAAGGACCATAATATTCTTAGTGGGGCTGCTGAGCAAATGTTTGAATTCCTATGTGTCACAGACCATTTGCCAGATGACTCGAGAATGGTACAAGATTTATTTCTCATGATATGAGTCATACTCCCTACTGATTTAGGCTTTTTCTCTTGCTTTTTTCACCATGATCCAAGTTCTGTGAAATAAACAGAGAAAAAAAACCTATTAGAACAAATGCATGCTTATCGTATTTGTCAGGGAATCTAAACGTGCCAATGATTGTCAAACTAATTAACTGGGACTCTGGATTCCTACTATAGATCTGCTGAAATAATTGCACGTGCAAAAATAGGATGGAATACTAGATGGCAAGCAAAGAGAGTCAGGGAACACTTTAGACATCTATTGGTCATTTGAATGTTGCATGTCAGATCTAGTAGCCCTGTGCCTTTTGCAAGGAAAGACCTGCCCCCAAATAAAAATGCCTTTAAGCAGCTACGTTACGCTTTCACATTGTGTCTGACTGGCAAAAAAAAGGGCGAAAAAAGATTAAAAACAAACAAATGTATAAGGGAGATTGTGTTAAAAAAACTTTTCAAGTAGTTTTTTTTTAATCCTATTGAGCTGGCTATTTTGGATTATTATTTAGTTTCATTATTGATGGTTCTTGAAGTGGTGTAACGATATGGTGTCTGTTGTTTTGAGTATCTTATTCGTTTGCAAGAACTTCTAATTTACCTCCTTTAAGATTTGGATAGACTGTTATAAGAAAATGGGCTTTATATATTTACCCATGTTGTAGGGCTGTATTACTATTATCCTTCTCATCTTTTCTACTACCTTTTCCTATTGATATCTTATGAATAGATTACTTTGTTGTTTCTATGCACACTGAGAGCTTCTGCACTGGAGAGAAATTCCTTGTGTGTCCAATCCCAGTTGGTCAATAAAGCTATTCTGTTCTGTTCTGTTCTAGTACAAGTTGAATAATATATTTGGGATTGTGATTTTCTCAAAATATGTTACATTGTTTTTGAATTAAATATGTCTATATGCAGACATATGATTATAGGGGATATAAGGGATAAAATTGCCATTAGGTTTCTGGGGAAAGGTTAATGTAATTAAAATGGATAATGTGTTTAGAGTTATCAGTTTCTATTGAATATTTTATATACTGTATATTTGAGGGAACACCTGCTACCAGCATCAAGTTCCCTTCGTCCAGTACGCTCCCACAGGGAGGGTCTCCTCAGGGTGCCGCCGGTTAAAGACTGCCGGTGGGTAACACCCAGGGGTAGGGCCTTCTCAGTGGGTGTGCCTGCCCTGTGGAACCAGCTGCCTGCGGAGCTTAGGACTGCCCCCAACCTCCGTTCATTCTGCCGGGACCTGAAGACCTGGCTCTTCGAGCTCTCTGGCCCAGGCTGAGAATTTTTTAATTTTAATTTTAACTGGGTTTTAATTTTCTCAGGGTTCTATTTAATCTTTTAAAATTTGTTTTAACGTTTGTACTGACTTTCTTTTAAATGCCCTGTAAACCACCCTGAGTCCTTCGGGAAAGGGCGGTATATAAATCTAAATAAAATAAATAAATAAATATTGTATAAATATATTATTGAGAAAAAAATTATGAAAAGCAAAGTCCTGCTCAAATCTCTTTAGCTGAAATGAGATTTCTAATGAATTGCTGTATTTTTCCAGATTGAGTCTTAATTTTAACATCTGTGTTTCTGCAGAATGAGAACTTTTTTGAATATTTTATTTAAGTATGTATTTAATGTATTTCTTTCTTGCTATATGTCATGGTTTTGACAGATGAAACTCTTCAAAAGAACTTCGAGGCATTGTTTACCTTAAAGAATCTTTTATTGGAGAAATAAATTGGTTTCAATTTAGTTGAAACCAAAAACTAAATTCCCCTCCCCTGGCCACAAAGTAACAAAGCACAATTCCCTCCTCCAATAAACAGTCATAAATCACATTCCTCAATTAGCTTGAAGCGTGGGCTTTCTCCCCAGCTCTCCAGCCCACCAAAACTCTATCAACTCTGGGCCCAATGACCTTTGGTTCCCACGACTGAGTTATTATTGTTATGACTAGCTGGACTCTCATCCACATTCCCCCTCCCAGCATCAACTAACTCTAAAAGCAAAAGAGGAAAATGGCTGCAATTCCATCTGTTCTCAAGCAAGAACATCCGATGTTAGCAGCATTGACACTATAATAAGAAAGACATTTAGGGTAAGTAGTACAATTTAAAAATATTACAAATTGTACAATTCTAAAAAAATCCCCAAAGTAAGGGGTGTCATGTGAGGTTACAATGCAACCACCAGCCTTTCTTACTTGTGTTCCAACATCAAACACAAATATGTAACTCAGGGAGATTGTATTTTGATGCCTATTTTGTCCTTTACTTCTTTCACCCATCCTGTTGACACACCTATGCATTGTAGACCAACAGCAGTAATTTTCCAGCAGTTGCAGGTAGCTTCAATCACCTATCTGTGCTGTACCTTGGAAATAACATTGCATCAATGAGTAGCTAGATCTATTTCAAATGAATCAATATCATGTATCAATATTATGTTTTCCTGCAAACTTACTAATAAGGCAGAAAGATGGGACAAAGGCAAATTCCTGAAGAGGGCAGCAGTTCTTCAAATTTCAGACAGAGCCTGTAAATAGTTATAAATGGAGAATGGTTGTCGTAGTGTATTTTTTATCTGAATGGTGAATACTTCAAAAGAGTTGACAAAAACCGACAAAGCATCTGACAACCCCTTCGTCCAAAATATCAAACCCTTTTTCTGATATTGAGATGAGTCAAATTGAAAATGCGTCAGTTCTGAGTTTAAATCTACAAGCTTCTTTATCTTGCCATTTTAAACAGGCAGTACTTCTAATAGGTGTAAAATCCTACTCCATTCTCAAAATTCATCCACTGTTTACGGTTTATCATCTATAGTACATAATAGTCCCATCTATTTTCCAAGAAAGAAGCCTATTGTGCTAAAGTCAGTATGATGTAATGGCTAGAATGCTAGACTACAACTAGGAAGACTATTTCAATTCACATTCAGCCAGGAATCTCACTTGGAGACTTTGGGTCAGTGATTACCTCTCAGCTTAATTTATCTCAGCAGGTGTAAGGATGAAATTGCAGGGTTTATGTGTGCTACAAATGCTACCTTGAGTTTTTGGAGGAAAGGCAGGCTATAACCATTGTAGCTATTTCAATCCTAAGATAAATGACAATTTCTCTGGCAAAAGAAATGCAAAGAGACAGCGAGGGAGGCAAAAAGAAATTTTGAGGAATGAATTACTCAAACTGTGAAGACATATAATAAAAGAACCCTTAAATACATTAGAAACAGGAAGCCAGCCAAGGAGGCTGCATGTGCCTTGGATGAAGAATGGATCAAAGGAAGAAGATAAAAGGAAATTGTAGAGAAGTTGAAGGGATTATTTGGATTTGTTTACACAGGAGAAAATTGGGGCAGATCCCTGAGCCTGAGCAGCTAATCGGGGAGGGAGTCAGATAAACTGAGCCATGCTGTGGTAACAAGGGAAGAAGTGCTAACCCTTATTGACCAATTGAATTCATTACCAGGCCCTGATGGCATCCACTTGAGGGTTATTAAGGAGCTTAAAGCTGACATTGTGGATGTCCTAACTAAAATGTGTAATTTGTCTCTATGCTTGGTTTCTGTAATTGATGACTGGACATTGGCCAGCGTAACTCCAATTTTTAAGAAGGGCTCATGGGGGGATCCAGCCTGTTTCATATGTGTTCCTGCTATTAAAGATAAAATTACCAAACATTGGAAGACTCAGGCCTTAATCAAGGATACACAATATGGCTTCACCAAAAACAAATCCTATCTATTTGAATTTTATTATTTATTTATGTGTGTCCCTCCTATATTATTTTTTTTTTACAAATAACTCAAGGCAGCAAACATATCCAAACACCACCTTCTCATGGTCTCCTACCTTCTAGTCTGGTGCCTTAACCACTAGACCAAACTGGCTCTCTATTAAGCAGGTGGATAAGGATGAACCAATAGGTATCTTCTGCTTAGATCAGGGGTGTCAAACTGCCGACCTGTGGGCCAAATGCGTCATGACAAAACTGCACCCACCCCATTGCCAGCAATGGAAAAAAAGTTGCAATACATCATGACACATCACGTGACATTGCGAGTTTGACACCCCTGGCTTAGGTTTTTAAAAGGCCTTTGATTAAATCTCTCATCAAATATTTCTCAATATGCTTAACTGCTGTGCAATAAAAGAATCTTCTATTGTGAATAATAATAATAATAATAATAATAATAATAATAATAATAATAATAATAATAATAATAATAATAATAATAATAATAATAATAATAAAGTTGGAAGGGTCCTTGGAGGTCATCTAGTCCAACCCCCAGGTCAGGCAGGAAACCCTATAGCATTTCAGACAAATACCTGTCCAGTCTCTTCTTAAAATCTTCCACTGTTGGAGCATTTACAGCTTCTGGAGGTAGGTTGTTCCACCGGTTAATTGTTCTAACTGTCAGGAAGTTTCTCCTTAGTTCTAGGTTGCTTCTCTCCTTGGTTAGTTTCCATCCATTGCTTCTTGTCCTGCCTTCAGGAGCTTTGGAGAATAGCTTGACTCCCTCTTCTTTCTGGCAGCCCCTGAGATATTGAAAGACTGCTATCGACTCACTGGAGAAGAGCCTAATGCTGGGAAAGATTGAGGGCAAGAGAAGAAAGGGATGACAGAGAATGAGGTGGCTGGATGGAGTCACTGAAGCAGTAGGCATGAGCTTAAATAGACTCCAGAAGATGGTAGAGGACAGGAAGGCCTGGAGGAACATTGTCCATAGGTTCGTGATGGGTCGGACATGACTTTGCAGCTAACAACAACAACAACCATCATGTCACCCCCTCGTCCTTCTCTTCATTAAACTAGACATTCCCATGCTAAACTAAACTAAACTAGACTAAACAATGGGGGGGGACTAAAGAGTAAATAGACATTTCTTACAATGGAGGGATGTAATTTGTGGGGTCTCTCAGCATCCTGTTTTCTAGCATTAATAAATAATTTGGAATCAGGTGTGACTGACAGTGTAGCTGAGTTTGCTGACGACACTGTACTAGCCAGACTGATACAAACAATAAGGGAATATGAAGAGTGGCAAAAATAAATCAATAAATCTCTACATGTAAGGGAGTGGGCATCAAAATAACAGATATCATTCTGTTGCATCAAGTGATGTACCTTGGAGACAAAAGTCCTAATTACTCATACAAACTAATGGGATCAGATTTAGTAGTGACTGATGAGGAAAGGGCTTGTAGTGCCAATGAAAAGTTCAATGAAGGTTTTGACACTGTGTGCATCTGCTATAATACAAAGGTCAACAGTGTGCTAGGGATGAAAATAAATGCTACTGAAAATAGAGGTGTCAGTATTATAATGCCCGTTTATAAATCAGTGGTGCAACTGCATCAGGAATATTGTATGCAGTTATGGTTGCTGCACTTCGAAAAGGGTAACAGTGGAACTACTGAAAGTTCAGAGAAGGACAAGTGAGATTATTAAGAGGCTGGAACAGCTTTCCTGTGAAGAAAGGATGTGACATTTGGGGTTTTTTTTAGTCTGCAAAGGAGGTAAATGAGAGAGGATATGATTGAGGTATACAAAGTGTGCCTGGTGCAGATAAAGTAGACAAAGAGAATCTATTTTTCTTTTTCCAAAATATTAGAATCAGAGGTCACCCAATAAAAATTGAATCCTGGAAGAGTAAGGACAGATAAAAAGAAACTATATGAATACACATATATGTAGGAATATTCTTTATTGGCCAAATGTGATTGGACACACAAGGAATTTGTCTCTGGTGCATAAGCTTGCATACCTACACGCACGCACGCACACACACACACACACACACACACAAACACACACACAAAGTATAATTATGCTTTGGAATTCACTATCACATGATCTTACATTTTTACTGTTTTTCACATTTATAGCTGCTCATAAATACTTTTCTTCAGCTACCAATAGGACAGGACTATGAGGAAAGGTTGAAAAGGTTAAAGCAGGGGTGTCAAACTCAATTTCATTGAGGGCCACATCAGCATGGCGGTTGCCCTCAGGGGGTAGGGTGGGCGTGGCCAGGGTGGGCATGGCCTACTGGGTGGGCGTGGCTAGAATGCGTATGGCCTACTGGGTGGATGTGGCCAGCTCTACATCGTTCGCATCAAGGGTGCCTATGGGGACCCGGGCAGGAGTGGGACAGATCTGAGGGTCTCTGGCAGAAGGAGGGTCTCTGGGCCAGGGCCAAGGCAGTGGGGACCGTTCCCTCACTGTTTCCAGGATGGCTTCGCGGGCCACATGAAACCACTTTGCGGGCCGGATCTGGCCCCCGGGCCTTGTGTTTGACATGTCTGGGTTAAAGAGTGTTTTTAGTCTGCTGGGAAGAAGATTTCTATCACCAAATGCCTGCAGGCCCTGTTGCCAGAGTTGATGAAGCAGACTTGCTTTCCGTTCTTCTCAAGAACAGAAACAAAATCAAAAGGTTCAAATGAAAAAAATAAGTAATGTAATAGAATTTTAGAAAAGAATCTGATAATACACATTATTTTATGGGGGACAAGACTGCTTTGGAGAGTAATGGACTGTCCTCCATTAAAAGATTTTATGCAGACTTTGAATGACTGCGACTTACCAGGAAGGCTATAATAGGTTATTTCCATTTGTGTAATTTCCAGTATCATGATTCCATATATGGAGTCATTATGATTCCATATATGGAGTCATCCATTTGCTAGAATTTGTTTTCTGAAAGAGACAATTCAGTGAAAAAGCACCAATAGTTATGTTACTTGTAATCCTTAAAACATAGACTGGACATTTAGGTATGGAAAACTACTGCACCAATCTTCTTGCAATGCTTTCCTAATTTCCCCATTTTATGAACATATTATTCAACTTATAATCAGTGGAATATAGGGTACTTGATTAGACTTCAGGATTCCGGCTGTCTGCCTGCTTATTCATCCATCCCTCCATCCATCCGCAGAGTGTGTATGTACATACACATACACTTGCCTGGGACTGTTTTATTGCTATAATACTGCCATACTCTCCACATATTCTGAACAGATTTATGAGTTTGCTTCCATTATAAGTGATATCCTGAGGGGGTCCTTCTTATTTCATTAACAGATTTCTTATAGCAAAATAGCAGCCTCCATGCAGCATGCAATTATGAAAAACTGCTTTAATGTACATCTATCCTCACTAGTAAAATATTTTTTTTCTGGTCTGTGCTTTCTAAATCAGTATAAAAGTAAAGGTAAAGGTTCCCCCGCACATGTGTGCTAGTTGTTTCCAACTCTAGGGGCCGGTGCTCATCTCCGTTTCAAAGCCGAAGAGCCAGCGTTTGTCCGAGGACGTCTCCGTGGTCATGTGGCCAGCATGACTAGCACGGAACGCTGTTACCTTCCCACCGTAGTGGTCCCTATTTTTCTACTTGCATTTTTTACGTGCTTTCGAACTGCTAGGTGGGCAGAAGCTGGGACGAGTAACAGGCGCTCACTCTGCTACACGGCACTCGGGATTTGATCCACCAAACTGCCGACCTTCTGATCGACAAGCTCAGTGTCCTAACCCACTGAGTGTGCATATTGTGGTGGATAACATGGCACCATATTCTTCTGGAATTTTTGAGAACAAAAATAGCAAAAGTGCATTTGATTAATTCCTTGATATGACTGTTCTCAGTATTACTTTTAGCTGTTGTTTTGCTTCTGTTTAGTCTGGGAATCATCGCAAGCTGTCACACAAATCCCCAAGTGATTAATTTCTTCAAGGAAGTTACAGCACAGAGCAGGGCATTAGAAGAAAATGTGCAGGGAAATGTAGAGAAGGAGAGGGTGCTTTAGCTAGGAATCTAGGGCATTCTTTGTGAGAGCTAGATGATAATGAATATAAGGTGACGTCCAGGAGTGGAACACTTCTTGTTTGATAAAAAAAAAATCCTGCTATATACAGTATTTGGCATTCTTTTTTGGAGACAATAAAGTGACTTTTGAAAGGAGAGAGAGAGAGAGAGAAAGGTATAATTGCAAGGACACCTGATTTCTTGCTTTTCACAACTATTAGCTTTTCTACATTTCAGAATAAGCCTATTGAAATAGATAAGTTTTCTAATGACTATTACTCATCCCTACAAGCCCTGGATTGTGTGTGTGTGTGTCAGTCTGTGTAGGGTTAATATTGTCAAAAGTGTAGCCATTGCCAAAGATCTATGATAATAAGTAAATACTGCTTTGGGAAGTATGCTCATGTAAATGCATTGTGTGTAAGCTTATGCTACAGTTAATTTCTCTTTCCCATTTTCTCTAAATGACATCAAATTGAGGCTTTGTCAAATATTTATTTATTTATTTATTTATTTATTTATTTATTTATTTATTTATTCTTCCATCTTTATTATTTTTACAAATAGCACAAGGGGGTGAACATATCCATATTATTCCTCCTATTTACCCTATAATACTGTGAGGTGGATTGGGCTGAGAGAGGGTGATTGGCCCAATATTACATAGCTGGCTTTCATGTTTAATGCAGGACTTGAACTCATGGTCTCTTGCTTTTTAGCTCTTTTGTTGTCTCAACTCTCTCAGCTCTCTCTCTCTCTCTCCCTCTCTCTCTCTCTCTCTCTCTCTCTCTCTCTCTCTCTCTCTCTCTCTCTCTCTCTTATCTATCATCTGTCTCCCTCTCCATCCATTATCTATCTATCTATCTATCTATCTATCTATCTATCTATCTATCTATCTATCTATCTATCTATCTATCTATCTATATCTATCAATTTTACCAGAGAAGAAATGGAGTGCTTGATCTCATAATGCAACTATTACTAACCTAAGACCTTATGAAGGCCTGAACCTGCTCTTGTCATGGAAGCATGGACTTTATTAATGACTCATAGATAATGTTCTATAGCAGTAGTTCTCAAACTTGATAACAGGGGGGTCTGTGAATGCTTGAAGAAATGCTAGGATTTAAATCTTCAGTTAAGTCTTGGGTGTCTGTGCCATGATCCGTGGCCATAAAAGGTATTTAAAGGGGGTCCAAGGTGAGGAAAAGGTATAGAACCCCTGTTCTATACAGTATTGAACTGCAAATGTAGAGCTATCCAGTGGGCTGTAGGATAGATGACAAGCATGCTTGTAAAGCAAGATGGGCTTGCAAATATCATTTGAATGTGTTTCTGATGAAACATAAAGCCAGCACAGTCTTCAACAAACAGGATGGTCTTTTGTTTTGCAAGCCTCTGAATGTCTGCTCAGGCTTTTTTTTTTTTTTGAGTGGGACTTACTTCTCATATAAGGGATTTGCAACCCAAATCACTAAACACTCAATAAGTGAAAACCAAGACTTTTTATGATCAAAAGCAAAACAAAAGAAGCCAAGATGGAATCATTGAAACAGGCATACAGAGCTTTCCCTCCCTCTTCCCCACCTGGGTACATCTGACCATCTTTCACTCCTGTTGTGCCCAAAGTATGTTCCTCTCAGGAAAAGGACTCAGGCAGTCACAAAAAGGGTCAGAACCTGGCCAGTGGGTGCTCTCAGTCAGTTGCAGGACTGCTTTGAAACCACTGACTGGAGTGTATTTGAAGAACAAGATCTAAATTCATATACAGATGCCGTACTCTCTTATATTAGAACATGCACTGATAGTGTAACAACGGATAAGTGCATTAGAGTTTACGGGAACTGTAAACCCTGGATGACTGCAGAGATACAAACACTCCTGAGAGCCCGGGATTCTGCCTTTAAGGCAGGGGACAGGGATGCATACAGAGAGGCCAAGGCAAATCTCAGAAGAGGCATTAGGATGGCAAAACAACAATACAAACAAAAGGTGGAGAACCACTTAGCAAATAACGATCCGAGGCAAGTATGGCAGGGACTGCAGCACTTAACCAACTATAAGGGCAGCACGAGGAGCATGGCAAACACTGATGCCTCGTTGGCTGAGGAGCTGAATATCTTCTTCGCCCGCTACGAGGTTAAAAGACCAGACCCTGTAGCCTTTGCTGGCCAGCCTTCTGACTCTCAGCCACTCACCCTGTGTGAACACCAAGTGAGAGCTGTATTAAAGGCTGTGAATCCCAGCAAAGCTGCAGGCCCAGATGGGGTGCTGGGGATAGTGGTCAGGAATTGTGCCAATCAATTAGCAGGGATCTTGACAAGGATTTTTAACATCTCCTTGCAAACGGCATGTGTACCATCGTGCTTGAAAGCAGCTACCATTGTCCCAGTCCCCAAGAAAACTGCAGTTGAGTGCCTGAATGACTACAGACCTATTGCATTAATGTTTGTAGTCATGAAATGCTTCGAAAGATTGGTTCTCCAACATCTTAGGACATGCCTCCCACTGGACTTTGATAAACATCAATTTGCCATAGCTTTACACTCTGTAGCAAGTCATCTCAAGAGACCTGGAAGTTATGTCAGGATGCTTTTTGTTGACTACAGCTCGGCTTTCAACTCCATTTTGCCGAGCATTCTCATCGAGAAGCTGACTGACTTGAAATTCTCCCCCGCCATCTGCGATTGGATTCAAGACTTTCGTAGGGATCAGTTACAAACAGTGAGGGTTGGGTCTGCTTTGTCCACCCCCCTGAAGCTTTGCATCGGCATTGAAGTAGCCGAAGGACCACTCGGGACGACAGGCTAATTAACTAGAGGTTTATTGAGAACAAAGGCAAAAACAGAATCATTCGTCCAGCTTTTATAGCCGGCAGCTGTCAGTGAGGACCAATCAGGAACGTCCCTTTTGGCGCCGTGTCTAACCGAACCAATCCACGCCGTCTTCCTTTGACAGTTCTTGTTTCCGCATGGCTCGGTGTTTTGACAGCCGCGAGCTGTCAGTGGCTGCGCCTGCGCTGTGTGGGGAACTTTGACAGCTGTCAAAGTTCCCGCGTGTTCTCCTGTCAGATTTGTTTCCCCTCACAGTAATAACGGAATAACTATTTTAACTTATTAATAACGTTGTTTACATATATAATACACCCCTTACCCCTCCCCTGGAGCGTTTCCTCCCCCTTGTTGGTTGCTAGAGCCGGCCCATTGGTAGTCCTTTAAATATGCGGGGGCTCTTCTGTTCCTGTGGGAGCGTCTTGGGGGTGGGGCGATGTCTGGTTCTGGTGGTAGTACGTTCCCTTGCTCGTCTTCCTCTTGGTTGGGTAGCGGCAATATATCTGTGGGGGCTTGGTTCTCTGGTTGGTTTTCTGGGCTATGCTGTGGTTGTCTTGGTCTGAGTTGATCCACATGTCGACGTAGATTGCCTCCAGTCTGTGTGGATATTAGATAAGAAATGGGTCCCGTCTAGTGTAGCACTGTTCCTTGGACCCATTTGTTTTTGTCTGTGTATGACAGTGCCCATATCATTTGCCCTGGTTTGAATGTGCGGGGTGGGGGGGGATGTTCGTTTTCTGTGGTGTACGTGTCTGGATGTAGTCTGTCGAGCCGCGTTATCAGCCTCCTCCCCCATCTTAGTTCCGCAGGTGATTTCCCCGTCGTTGTGCATGGAGTTGTGTGTTGTGACATCAGGAACTGGCTGAGTCGCCGCTGCCAGTTCCCTCTTACGAATTTCTTTAAAGCTTCTTTTGTGGAGCGCACCATAATTTCAGCCATCCCGTTAGTCGATGGGTGGAACGGTGCAGACGTGACCAGCCTAATACAGTTCTTCGTAGCGAACATCTGAAATTCACGAGAGGTGAATTGAGGTCCATTGTCTGAAACCATGGTGTCTGGAAGGCCGTGGGTTGCGAATATTTTCCTAAGGGCTTGTATAGTGGCTCCTGAAGTTGTTTTTCTAAGGGGAATGACTTCTAACCATTTAGAATAGCTGTCCACAACTATTAGGAAACTCTGCCCTTGGATTGGTCCTGCGAAGTCTAGATGTATGCGTGACAATGGGTTTTTCGTGGTTTCCCATTTGTGAATTGGGGCTTGGGGTGGCTCGTTTCGTGTTGCTTGACAGGTGTAGCACCCTCCCACATATTTTTCTATCTCTTTATCTATGCCAGGCCACCAGACGTAGCTCCTGGCCAGAGCTTTCATCTTCACAATGCCTGGATGTCCTTCGTGTAAAATGTCTAATGTTTGGGCTATGTTTCTGTTGGGTATTACCACTCTGTTCCCCCATAACAGGCACCCCATATGTGAAGACATTTCATTTTTCATGTTATAGAATGGTTGGAATTGAGGGTGTGGGTTTTTTGCTGGCCATCCTGTTGTTGTCCACCTAAGGATTCTGCTGAGTATTTTGTCCTTAGCTGAATTGTTAGCTATAATCTTTGCAGAGAGTGGGCAGTCCGGAAGTTGGGAGATTGCCAGAATTAG
Source organism: Vipera ursinii (assembly GCF_947247035.1). Lineage (NCBI taxonomy): Eukaryota > Metazoa > Chordata > Lepidosauria > Squamata > Viperidae > Vipera > Vipera ursinii. Next base: position 73,359,870 of record NC_139512.1, read on the forward strand.
CCCTGCTGGGTCTGGGTCTGGGTCCATGGCCTGAATTGGCAGTCTGCTGAGGCAGTCTGCGTGTCCTAATTCCTTTCCTGGTTTATGTACTAATTTATAAGAATGTGCTGATAGGAAAGTGGACCAACGCAGTATTCTTGGTGAAAGAATCTGCAGTGTTGTTTTATTCCAAGTGAATATTCCTAGTAGGGGTTTGTGATCTGTGAATATGGTAAAGGGTCTCCCATAGAGGTAGTCATGGAACTTTTTTACTCCTGCGACTATTGCTAATGCTTCTCTGTCGATTTGTGCGTAGTTCCTTTCTGCTTTTGACAGAGTGCGAGAGTAAAAATCTATGGGTCTTTGTGTGTCGTCCCTGTATAGGTGACTTAATACTGCTCCTATTCCATAGGGAGATGCATCGCAAGCGATGCATATTGGTGTGTCTTCTCGGAAAAGGGTGATTGTTGAGCTGTTACAAATAATTTTTTTTAATGACTGGAAGCTGTTTTCGTGAGTTTTGGTCCAGGACCAGGCAGTTCCCTTGTCTAGGAGCCTATGGAGAGGCTCAGCTATGGTGGCTTTGTGGGGGAGGAAAGCGTGATAGAAGTTTAATAACCCTAAAAAGGCTTGGAGCTCTTGTTTATTCTTTGGGCTGGGGGCTGTCTGAATAGCCCTTAGTTTCTCTGTGGTGGGGTGAATGCCTTGGCCGTCTATTCTGTACCCTAGGAATTCTGTGGAAGTGACTCCGATGGAGCACTTTTCGCATTTGAGTTTGAGACCGGCTTCTCTGATCCGGCTCAGTACAGCTGACAGCCTGTCAGCTAAGTTTGCTTCATTTTCACCGGCGATGAGAACATCGTCGAAATAGGGGCAGACCCCGGGTATTCCTTTCAGGGTTTTCTCCATGATACCCTGAAAGATGCCCGGGGCCGCTGAAATGCCAAATTGGAGTCTTTTCACTTTAAAGGCACCGCGGTGGGTGACAATTGTTTGAGCTTCCGCGGTGTCATTGGTGACAGGCAGTTGCAAGTACGCCTGCGTCAGATCAAGTTTTGCGAAAATGGCGCCGGAGCGGATGGAAGCGAATACGTCCCTTACCGCTGGCACCGGGTAAGTGTTGGGGCTGAGGGCTAGGTTGAGGGTCGCTTTATAGTCTGCACATAGTCTAATTTCTCCGTTAGCTTTAACTGGGGTGACTATTGGGGTCTCCCAGCTTCCCCCTTCCGTAGGTTCTAACACCCCTAACCCTACGAGGCGTTCTAGTTCATTTTCTATTTTTTCTTTAAGGGCGAATGGGACCCTCCTAGCTCTTATCTTTATGGGCTGGATGACTGGGTTTAATTGTAAGGAGATGGGTGGGCCAGTGTATTTCCCCAGAGTGCCATCAAAGACGTCTGTATACTTGTTGCAAACGGCTTCGAGGCTCGAGGTTTGGACCGTGTTTACCCCAGTAATGGTGATGCCCAAAGGTTTGAACCAGTTCAACCCGATTAGGTTGGCGCGGTTTCCTGGAGTCACTATAACTTCTAGGGGTCCCTTGAATTTTTTGTATTCTACCCCGACCTCAGCCTTCCCTTCCAGAGGAATGGGGGTCTTTTGGAAGTCGGCTAGGTGGACCTGGGTTTTCCTAAGGGGAATTTTCCTATGGCTTCGCTGGCAGATCTCCTGATACGTTTTGAATGAAATTAAGGAGACTGCTGACCCGGAGTCCACCTCCATGGGACAGGGCACTCCCTGAATTTTTACCCAGATCCTCACTTTTGAGCTCAGGCTGTGTACCTTATCAATTGTTTCCACTAGGGCCCCTGGTGGCTTTCCTATGTTGGCCTGGGTGGTTGGCCTACCTGGGGAATTGGCCTCCAGATCATGCACGTTGTCGCGGGCCCAGCTTCGACACACCGGTTTGATGTGGCCAGTTTTCCCGCAATTGTGGCATTTTGCGTTTCTGAACCGGCAGCTTCCTCGGGCATGGTTGCCTCCGCAGCTGGCGCAGGCGATCCGTTGCTCGTGCCGTGGAGGCGGGGGGTTCCTGGTTCTTCGGTGATCTGATGGGTCGCTTCTTGGCTGTTGCCTCCATTCCATTCTGCGCTGAAGGGCCTCTCCGTCTGTGAAGTCCACCGATTCGTCGCTGTCACTGAGGGTTGCGCTCTCTTGGTATACGGTCGCTGGATTCTCAGGCGTTGTGGTGGTCGATTTCTTCTTGTGATTGTACTCGTAGGCCATTATTTCTCTGGTCAATTCGGCTAGACTCATGTCGGGTTTAGAAGTCAGTTTTTTCTGAAGCCGCTCATCCCTCAACCCAATCACCACCTGGTCTCTGATGCGGTCTTCCAGGTCGGGAAAACTGCAGTTCCGTGCAGCGTGCCTGACCCCGGCAATGAAGTCATTCGCAGGTTCGTCCGGTCGCTGTTTCTTCTGGGCGAATTGTACTCGCCAATACAGCTCTGAGCGTGCCGGCATATAATGCTTGTTAAGTTGGTTTACCAGGTCAGCGTAGGAGACTTCGGTGATGGGTACCGGGCTGAACAGGCCGACGGCAGCGTCATATACTGGGGCCCGCTGATGTACAGGAGAGCGGCGGCCTTTGCTCTGTCGTCGGTGATTTTGCTGACGAGGAGGAATCCCTCGACTTGCCCCAGGTGTGATTGCCATCTCTCCGGATGGCGGGTATCGAATTCCCTCACACACCCGAAGTTGGCCATGTCGTCCGGTCCTAGGTCTCGCTCCGTTGGAAGTTAAAACTTCCAGTGACAGCTCTGGCCGGGAACTCTCTTCTCGGCCGTGACTTCAGCTCAGGAGCGATCCCACCCTCGTCGCCAGTGAAGTAGCCGAAGGACCACTCGGGACGACAGGCTAATTAACTAGAGGTTTATTGAGAACAAAGGCAAAAACAGAATCATTCGTCCGGCTTTTATAGCCGGCAGCTGTCAGTGAGGACCAATCAGGAACGTCCCTTTTGGCGCCGCATCTAACCGAACCAATCCGCGCCGTCTTCCTTTGACAGTTCTTGTTTCCGCATGGCTCGGTGTTTTGACAGCCGCGAGCTGTCAGTGGCTGCGCCTGCGCTGTGTGGGGAACTTTGACAGCTGTCAAAGTTCCCGCGTGTTCTCCTGTCAGATTTGTTTCCCCTCACAGTAATAACGGAATAACTATTTTAACTTATTAATAACGTTGTTTACATATATAATACAGGCATGCCACAGGGCTGTGTGCTTAGCCCCTACCTGTACTCTTTATACACTTATGATTGTGTATCATCTGACCCATCCACTGCGATAATCAAGTTCGCAGATGATACAACTGTGGTGGGTCTTATTACTGGTGGGGATGGGACAGCATATAGGGCGGAGGTACAAAAACTATCCATATGGTGTAGTAACAACAACTTGCACCTAAACATTGGCAAGACGAAAGAGATGGTGTTAGACTTCCGGAGAAAAAAGGAGGAACCTGCCCCACTTTACATTGGGGAGGACTGTGTAGAGAGAGTTTCCTCCTTTAAATTTCTGGTAGTCTACCTCTGTGAAGATCTGACCTGGAAAGTTAACACAATCCAGGTGGCTAGAAAGGCCCAACAGAGGCTTCACTTTCTTAGGGTCTTGCGGAAGAACAGGGTAGAACAACGGCTAATGACCCTCTTTAACCGGTCTACTATAGAGAGCGTCCTCTCATATGGTACTGTGGTTTGGTATGCTGGTCTGACAGCCGCAGACAGGAAAGTATTACAGAGGGTGGTGAGCACAGCACAAGACATTGTGGGCTGTTCCCTGACACCACTGGATGACATCGCCAGGGCTCGTTGCCTTGGAAGACTGAGGAAGATTCTCAGGGATGACTCACACTCTTTACTCTCCTACTATCCGGTAGGAAATATAGGAATATAGCCAGCCGTACCAACAGGCTGAAAAATATTTTTTTACCCAACTAGGAAATGATACGCAAAACATTTTAAGGCCCAGGCAATGTGAGTCTTATGCTCTGTTTAGTGCAATGATGTCCCCAACGTGTGGTTAAAAATATCAAGATGGTGGCCATAATGGTACAACTGAAGCTTTAGCTGGTTTTCATGCTCATGTAATGAAAAGCAGAGCTTTGTTGCACTGTTGCAGCCTCCACTTTGTCATTTTTGACCATACCTTACAGATACTCTGGTTTAGTGAGACAGTGATTGAGGTCTTTGTTTATCTGTTTTATTCCCCTGCAAGGAAAAGATATAATTTTCCCCACCCCTATAACTTAAATTCATAACTGCATCATTTCCCCCCTATTTCTAGGATTTTAAATGTTTCAACATGATAAATAGTCTATATTCAAACTCACTCAACATTTCAACTTTTCTGATTTGTCTGCTTTGCTGGAGGTCAAATGTTCTTTTTAAACAAGTTTTATTAGATAAAGAATTATATGGCAAAATACTTTTGATCATGTAGACCTCGGGCTCCGAGGAGTTATATTGTTTTGTCTCACTTCAAATTTATGTAACTTAAATGGACTTAAAGAAAAGAATTCTGAGGTACTTAAAGCACTATTTAATGAACTACCAACATATACATTCAATACAGAACTATCTTAATTTAGCAGTTTTAAAAAATACACAAAAGAGTGAAAGTCAACTGCAGTTTCTCCTCAGCTATTCCATGTTACATTTTATATTAAAAAACTGTATCCAACATCAAAATAAATGCAATTGATGCCATTTATTAATGGCTATCAAAGATATAAATGGCAGTTTTTCCAAGCAAATATGTTTAATAAGAAGCTCAGTCAGAATAAGGCCCTCAGTGCAAGAGAACAATATTCTGTGCGGAATATTAGTTAGAATCAAATGACTTTGTGATGGCAGGTAATGACTATAACTGGTCTCTTACTAAAACTTGTCAATTTCATTTTAGTCTGTTGCCATCCATATTTTAGTCATATTTGCTTCGAGGTGTATCATCTTTAATTGGGCTTCTTTTTATACATGACAAAGTGACAAAAGTCTGCTTTTAGGATAATTTTAGATCATTTCACATATTGCTATCAAGCATATATTCTGACAGCCCATCTTGGCTTCTTGATGAAAACACCGGGTATCTCATCAAAGGATTTCATTGCAATGTCCTGGGGAGAGACGGTATAGCACATCTTTTGTATGCCCAAATTTTAAAATTTGTTATTTATAAATCAGGTGGCAGATGACATCTGTGTGGGTTCCCAGATACCTGAATATATAGATTGAGCATGGTGGCAAAATGGAACTAAAAAAACCAACACACACTCATGTAGGAGATGACCAGGTTGAACCTGAGGGAGGGGTCAAACCTGTCATTAGTCATGAATCCCTTGTGCCCACAAAAGATTTAAGTTCAGCCCACTTTGAATTCCTTCTACTCTTATCTCCTGCTATTTTCTCTTCATTGCTAGTAGATCACATTCTTGTAGACAGCTCAAGCTTACAATAAATCTTTATACCCATCTGAACTGTCTGGATCTCCTGATTTTCCTGGCGCTTGACAACTCATTAATCAACACCATGGCACTCTATGGTTGCAACTAAAATTAATTTAATCAGTACCTGGTGTTCAGGTATTTGTTATTTGCAAAGCAATTCCCAAAGTCATCTTGCTGCCGTAGAATAATAGAAGGCACCCTCTGATTGCCAAAATCACCCAAATTGTATGCAGTATGCAGTACAAATCTCACAACTACTGTCTTCATATGCAACGGTATATGAAAACTATCCTGGGAGACAGGATGAAAATCTACAATGTAGGCAGCAGACTGATATAAGTCAGCTTAGTTCACAGGTGAGAAAAAAGCATGGGGAATGTTTCAGAAGGGACCCCCCTAGTTTTCCAGAGATTAAAAAGCGAGGAGGGGAGACATGTTTTCAGTCTTACAAGATTCTATTAATGTAATCTTACAAAAAGTAGACTTAGTTCATCTGGGTGTGCTTCTTGTATGAACTACCTTGCAAGGCTAACAATTTTTTTGCTGTATCCTGATACAGGTAGTCCTCAACTTGTAACAGCTCATTTAGTTACAACGGCACTGAAAAAGTGACTTACGATCCTTTTTTCACATTTAAGACTGGTGCAACATCCCCTGGGTCACATGACTAAAATTAATATGCTTGGCAACTAACTCATATTTATGACTGTCGCAGTGTCCCGTGGTCATGTGATCCCCTTTTGTGACCTTCTGACAAACAAAGTCAATGGGAAATCCAGATTTAGTTAACAACCGTGCTACTAACTTAACAATGGCAGTGATTCACTTAACAAGTGTGGCAAGAAAGATTGTAAAATGGGTCAAAACTCATTTAACAAATGACTCATTTAGCAACAGAACCTTTGGGCTTATTTGTGGTTGTAAGTTGAGGACTACTATACCTAAATTTTCTGACTGGGTTAACCACTGTACACACCCTAATGATGAGGCCAGTTCTGGGAACTTCCTATTCCTTTTTCAGCCCTCCCTCCCTCCCTCCCTCCCTCCCTCCCTCCCTTCCTTCCTTCCTTCCTTCCTTCCTGCCTTCTTCCTTGTGCTTGAATCAACATTACTATTTTCCCTTTCTCTTAATCTCTTGTACTAGTTTAGCAACTTGACAGGCCAGTTAGCTCCTCTTACACAAAACAAATCAGGTGGTTTTTGTGTGAGCTTTGACATTCTGGCTTTTGTGCCTGAGATTGCTGGCATTTTGTCATCTCCATGAAATAACTTGCTGTTTTCTGATAGATAGCCTTTCAGTTAATTAAAATGTCTCACTGTATAGATGCTAAGGTGATGTCTTGGCCAAAGATGCTTCCTTCCTTCCTTTGTAGATTTTTTTTCTTCTCACTGACAAGTTCTTAGAAAAATCTGAGAAGGCCTAATTACAAGTCTTTTTTCTCTTTTTCAGGGATGCATCATCTACCTTAAGAAATGCTTCCTTTATCTTTCCTCTTTTGTTAAGAAGGCTTATGGAACCATCACAACATGTGCAGCTTTCTGAAGGATTAATTCCAGATTGTAGCTACTGTGGACAAGTATGCATTCCTCTATAGTAGACACGATTTGTAGATTTGAGAACCTCAGGCCCTTGGAGATGCCTGGGGGGCAATTTATCCAGTTATCTGGGAACAATTCAGTGCAATTGTACTTGAGGAAAGTGGACAGGATTTAAAAAGAGAATTAGAGTTAAAACATCACCACTCAAAGCTTTCTGGGAGGTGGTCCTAGTGATTGTCAATTCATCTCTGAGAGAGGAGATGTTCCTGGCACACTTTAAAGAGGCACTGGTGTACCCTTCACTCAAGAAGCTACCCCAATGTGCTGGATAATTTTCATCCAGTCTCTAGGGTCCTAGATAAAGCAGATTATCTGAACCCATTTCAGTCAGGTATCAGACCTGGACATGGGACAGAAACACAATTGGTCGTGCTTTTGGATGATTTCTGGCATGAGCAAGATGTGAGTAATGCTCCATCCTTGCTTTTCTGGACAGAGAGATGGGCAGTATCTAAATTTAATACATAAATAAAGTTATGGTTCCCATTATCTCAGTAACATAATATTCTTCCTGCCTCTTTATCCTTACTATTAATGAAATGTCACCTTCACAGTCAGCAATGGACAAGAAAGATGGTCATAAATAGATCTACCTTCTACAGAGCCAGGATGTTATTGTTGTTAGTTGCGAAGTTGTGTCCAACCCATCGTGACCCCATGGACAATGTTCCTCCAGGCCTTCCTGTCCTCTACCATCTTCTGGAGTCCATTTAAGCTCATGCCTACTGCTTCAGTGATACCATCCAGCCACCTCATTCTCTGTCGTCCCCTTCTTCTAGTGCCCTCAAACTTTCCCAGCATTAGGCTCTTCTCCAGTGAGTCCTTCCTTCTCATTAGGTGGCCAAAGTATTTGAGTTTCAGCTTCAGGATCTGGCCTTCTAAAGAGCAGTCAGGGTTAATCTCCTCTAGGACTGACCAGTTTGATCGCCTTGCAGTCCAGGGGACTCGCAGGAGTCTTCTCCAGCACCATAATTCAAAGGCCTCAATTCTTTGGCGCTCAGCCTTTCTTATGGTCCAACTTTCACAGCCATACATTGCAACTAGGAAAAGGATAAGAATGTCTAAAACAATATTTCTATCTGATGGATTAGATAGTTATTAAATTTATATGGTGGCATATTCATTGTTGACATTTCAACAATGGCTAGTTAGACCATTCAGCAAAGATGAAAAATCCTTCACAAAAAGCTTGTATATGACACAAAGAAGTAATATGCAATAGAAATTGTGTGCTCAAGTGGGAATCTGGGTATTTACAAGATGTGTAGCCAAGCAACATGAGGACAATTTACTTGTTGGTGCCTTATGCTTGTCCATATATTTGTCTCAAGTGGACTGTAATCAGTGGTGGGATTCAGCCTGTTTGCACCACTTCAGCAGAATCAGTAGCTAATTTTTTGTTGCCCAGGCCCAGAATGGACTTCTGGAAGTAGCATCCACACAGAGAACCGATTGTTCACATATTTGAATCCCATCAATGACTGTAATACACATCCTCTCATGCAACATTGTTTGATGACACTCATTATTTGATACTCCTTAGTATTTTAGGTGGAATTATACATTTCAGTGGACTTTGATACTGACCCTGGGATTTTACCATTTGGCACAGGTTTTAATGTTGCTTTTCCTTTTACATTACAGCATACTTTTAATGCTAGGATGGTTGACCCAGAGGACAGAATAAGTCTATTTTTCTTTTTTTTCCCTTATTAGCTTTTGAATTGTCCTGATCTTTGACTTTGCACTTAAGGGAGTGCTATTTTTTTTAGTTGAGTGCTGAATATTTATGCAATCATAACTGTATTTCATACCATTGATGTCAAGCACAACTTGTCAGAAAGCCTTCTGAAAATGCCAAATGGATTTCACAAGCAGCTTCATACAACATGCCACCTGTTCCATTACACTGAGATGTTTCCATAAATCCACTGCTATTAGATATTAACTATCTTGTAAATCCCAAGCCAATAATCAATCGGCTCACACCTACTTTATGGTAATTGCTCTATAATTAAACCATTAGCAGTTAGAGTGGGGCTAACATTAGATGTTCTTAATAAAATATTTCCTCTAGGCTTTCTGTTCATAAAAATACCTGATGATATATAATGCTTGAACCATGTAATTGAATATTGTTAACTAGACCACCATTATTTCCAATGACCCTTTTGCTGCCCAGGCCTGTTAAAGTCATTATCATATTATTAAATTATATTATTAATACCAATTTTTCAGTAACTATATGTTTGAAATACCATTTTTGCTGTAATTATTACCTCTATAAAAGGTATTGCAATTGAGATTTTAGATTAAAATCAATATATATCATATTTGCTTCTTTGTTTGGTACTAATGGGCAACTTTAAGCTCTTCAAAATATACATGAACTTGATGATTTCCAATATAGGATTTTAAAGTAGGAACATAGGCACCCTAATCTGCTGGCTCATGGGCCAGTTTCATCAAACTGAAGCCACACCCACCCCAATGCCAGCAATGCAACAAGAGTCGCAGTATGTTGCGACATGTCACATGATGTGGTGAGTTTGACACCCGTGATCTAAGCATTCCAGATGTTGGAATGAGGCTTGGACAGCAAGCTTATCATGAGGGAAAAAATGTTTACTGCAGTGCATCTACATCTGGAAAACCACATGTTGCTTAGCCCACACTCAAGAGGAGGGATTATGGTTGATCTATTTATATAATTTCAATGCTGCCTTTCAATTTGGAAGACTGCTAAAATGGCTTACATTAAACTGTTCAAACATCAGTTAAAACATGCAGTAAAATGATTTATGAAAATATCTAATTAAACAAAGTGCCTGGATAGGTAATACATTTGGGATATCATCAATTATCTCACCTAGTAATATCTCACCTTTTCTCTTAAAGAAAAGAAAGGGAGAAAGGAAAAGTGTTTATCAGCCTTCTTTAATTTAGGGGATAATTAATTGGTTGGTTTCTGCAGGCAAGATGCTAGAAGGATAAACCGGGCATCAGAGAAGGGGCAAATTTCAAACAACTACAAGACTTCTTGTCACAAAACTAAAGCAAAGGACAAGTTTTGATAATATCTACACTAAGGCAATAAGATTTGGTCTTCTTCACCAGCATTCTCTATCTTTAAGGTTTTAAGAAGCCTTCGGAATGTAAACCTTTAAACACTGGGAAGCAGATAGAAGAAGGACATGTCAGAACCAGCTCTCAAAAACTTCAAAGCATAGCTAGACGACCACTTTACAACAGGTTCAGGCTAAGAAAAGGATAGATTAGCAACTGTGCCTCTTCCCCTTCTTTTGATACTTAAAGGCATAGAAATTGCCCTACTCTTTTTATTGTGAAGCAGCTGTTGTGGTTGATTTCTCCAACAAACTATCTCTTTGTTTTTCTTCCCTGATGAGTCTATTTTGAAGGATTCTTCATAGATGGTTTGCCCAATATCATGCTTCTTGTAATTTCCGTCTGTGAAATTTGAAATTCTTGAGGCCCTGATGCTCATATAGGAAAGTATTTTCCCTTAAGTTGATATACAGTGTTTCTTAAACCTTTTTCCTATCACTTTTCTTTCCACTTTCTTTCCAGATGGGCTACCAACTATATAAAACATTGCAGGAACTGTTAGGCAATGTAATGTTGGAACTCTATAATGAACTCCTCTCTGAAGCTAAGATACCAGATTCGTGGTCGGAAGCACTTATTACCCTGATACCAAAGGAAGAAACAGAAATACAGAAAATAAAGAACTATAGACCAATTTCCTTACTGAATGTGGACTATAAAATATTCGCATCAATCATGGTCGAAAGGCTTAAAAAGTTCCTAAACGAATTTATACATTTGGATCAAAATGGGTTCCTGCCCAAAAGACAGATTAGAGACAATATATGAATTATATTAAACACATTAGAATATTATGAAACACATCCCGTAAAACAGATGGCATTTATATTTTTGGATGCACAGAAAGCATTCGACATTGTGAATTGGCAATTCATGATAAGACAACTACAGATTATTGATTTTGGGGAGAAATTTATAAATGTAATTAAAGCAATTTACAATAAGCAAATAGCCAAAATAATGATAAATGGAGATATGACTGAAAAGATTAACATTATGAAGGGAACAAGGCAGGGATGCCCTTAATCCCCATTATTGTTTGTATTGACACTAGAGATACTAACTAGAACTATAAAACAGAATAAGGATATAAAAGGTATGAAAGTTAAGAGAGAAGAATATAAGCTACAAGCTTTTGCAGATGATTTAGTATTATCTTGGAGGAGCCACTAGAGACAGGATCTGTATTAATAGAACAAATAGAAAAATATGGTGAGGTAGCAGGTTTGAAGATTAATAAAGATAAAACAAAAATGTTAGTGAAAAATATTACTGAAAAACAAAAAAAAAAGAATTGATGGGAAAGTTAGAGATACAGATTGTAAAGAAGGTAAAATATCTGGGGATTCACCTGACAGCAAGATGTAGAACAATTGAAGAAGATAACTATTACAAATTGAAAAGACAAATCGAAGTAGATTTGGATAAATGGAAAAAGGTACAACTATCATTAATGGGCAGGATTGCAATAATCAAAATGAATATACTACCACAATTGTTGTTTTTGTTTTCAACAATACCAATGAGATTGGAAAAGAAATATTTTGAGGGGCTAAATAAAATAATTTTGAAATATATTTGGCAGGGGAAAAAGGCAAGGATTAATTTAAAAATGTTACAGGATGCAAGACTCAGAGGTGGGTTTAGCTTATGTAATTGGGAATTATATTACCAGGCTGCAGTAATGTCATGGATGAGACAATGGATTTTACTGAGGAATACTAGATTATTGACATTAGAGGGACATGATTTACAGTTGGGATGGCATTCGTTCATATGGTATGGGAAAAATAGAATACACAGCTATTTCCAGAGACATTATATCAGGAATTCTTTATTGATGGTTTGGGAGAAAATAAAGAGGAAGCATTACTTGAGAATTCCAGATTGGCTCTCAATGATGGAAGCGTTAATACACCCCAATATGTTTAACATGGGAAACATTATAAGATATAAAGACCTACTAACAGATACGGGGAAGCTGAAAACCAAACAACAATTAGAGGAACAAGGAATAAAGATGGATTGGTACATGAGAACGTAAATACAATCTAGATATGAAAAAGATGCTAAAATAGATAGGGGAGAACAGAGTTAGATGAAATACTTATGGAAACTGAAGAAAAATGGATTAAAAATGTATAGCTACTTATTATATAGGGAATTAGAGGAGGAGCAAGTTAAGGAGTCAATGATAAAATGGTCAAGAAATTTTGTATATACGATTGAATTAGATAGATGGCAGCAATTGTGGAAAAGAAACTATAAACTGACAATGGCAACAGCGTATAAAGAAAATATATACAAGATGTTCTACAGATGGCATATGTCTCCAGAAAAACTAGCTAAAATGTTTAAGGACAGATCTATGAAATGTTGGAAATGCCATCAAATACCGGGCTCTTTCTATCATATGTGGTGGATGTGTGCAGAGGCTGAAACCTATTGGAACATAATCAAATCATGAATAGAAAAGATGATACAACAACGTATAGAATTAAGACCAGAAATATTCCTGTTGGGTATTTTACCAGAGAAATATAGCAAAGAGAACACATATTTGATTATTCATATAACCACTGCAGCTAGGATTATGTTTGCACAAAACTGGAAGGCACTGAAAGCTCCTCCAGAAGAAGAGGTGATCAGGAAAATAATGGAATGTGCAGAAATGAATAGATTAACAATAATAATTAAAGATAAGACAGAGTCAGAGTATTATGAAATTTGGGGAAAATTTTATGAGTGGGTGAAAAAGAGAATATGCTTAAAAGACAACTAACACTAATTTAGATGGAAGAAAAATGAGGAGATAAGGATATTATCATACCTAATATAGACATAAGGTACGCGGTGGCTCAGTGGGTTAGGACGCTGAGCTTGTCGATCAGAAGGTTGGCAGTTTGGCAGGTCGAATCCCGAGTGCCACATATCAGAGTGAGCGCCTGTTACTCTTCCCAGCTTCTGCCAACCTAGCAGTTCGAAAGCACGTAAAAATGCAAGTAGAAAAAACTATGGTGGGAAGGTAACAGCGTTCCATGCGCCTTTGGCATCTAGTCATGCCAGCCACATGACCATGGAGATGTCCTCGGACAAGTGCTGGCTCTTCGGCTTTGAAACGGAGATGAGCACTGGCCCCTAGAGTTGGAAACAACTAGCATGCATCTGCGGGGGAGCCTTTACCTTTACCTTTAATATAGACATTGAAAATCCAAGGAGAGGAGCTGCTTGGACATCACCCCTTAATTGTATCAGAAGAGGAATGGGAGGGAAGAAAGGAGAGGAGAGAGGGAAGAGAGTAGAGGACGGGGAAGGAAGTAGGAAGGTTGGAGGGAAAGAGGAGGAGAAGTGGGGGAAAACGGGAGGGGAGTGGTGAGGGAAAGAGGAGAGGAGAGGAAGAAGAGGGAAGTAGGAAAGAAAGGAGAAAGGGAGAAAGAAAGTAGAGAAGAGGGAAGAGAGAGAAGGAGGGTGGATACAGTGAAAGGGGAAATGGACGAGCAGCACCCAAACTTACGTGTATGTATTTATGTATGGCGATATATAATATCTACAGCATTACTGATATAACAAATGTTAAATACCTGAAAAAATGTTTATATTTCATTGGTTAGTTTGTGGTATATTAAAGGAACTGTGAAAAATAAAATAAAATAAAAAAAATTATGGAGGACCCCCCAAAAGCTTCTGTCTTTATGGTTTTATTTACTGAAATTTACTGTATTAAAACTATTAATGCATTTGCTGCTGCTACCACTTGTCATGATTGTTTAATGGGATTTAATATTGTATTATTTTTCAGTAAAGTTAAAGGCTTTCCATCTGTTCATGAATGACTCAGGGGTGTGGTGCTCATCTCCAATTCTCAGCCAAGGGAGTTGTCTGAAAGACACTTCCATTATTATGTGGCCAGCATGAAAGTACGAAATGCTGTTACCTTTCCCACTGAAGCACTACCTATTTATCTACTCACCTTTGCTTGCTTTTGAACTGTTAAGTTGGCAATAGCTAGAGCAAGAACAGGAGCTCATCTTGTCACAGAGCACTCGGTTTTTGAATACAGGTTGTCAGCTTTCTAGCTGGCAAGCCCAGTGTCTTAACCACTGAGCCATTGCACCACCCCTATTTTTCAATTTAGTCTATATTTTTCCAGTATGGAAAGGTAAATCATTTTAATTTTGAGGACCCCTAAGAGGGTCTTGGGAGACCTCCAGGGGTTCTAGGAACACACTTTAAAAGCACTGTTCTAGTAGTTTATTTAGGAAGTTGGCAGAACCTTACTGAGTGATTTGGGGCTAATCACTATTTCTTAGCATACTGTATCCTACAGGATAGTTGTTGTGGGATGGGCATAATGGAAAAGGGAGTACATGTAAACTGTCTTGAACTTTGGGAGGAAAGATGGGACATAACTCTAACGAATAAAAATTAAAAAAATAGAAGGAAACAAAATACAATATCTCTCTTAGCCAATATCAATATAGAAATAGACATTCCGGATCATATCAACCATGATCAATGCAAATATATTGAAGAAAAGTGATCAAGGGAGCCAGTGATAGTCCCTCCCACCTATGTACAGTTTCCTTTCATTGTGATGACAATCTCAGTTGGCAGCTGAATCAAACACAGCAATACCAGTGATCACACTTTTCCTTCACTCTAGGCCAGACATGTCAAACTCGCAACGTCATGTGACGTCGCACAACGTATCGGAGCCTTTTCACCATTGCTGGCAATGGGGTGGATGCGGCTTCCGGATGACATGTCCGGCCAGTGGGCCGGCAATTTGACACCCCTGCTCTAGGCCCTTGATTTACCAACATTGAAATGCTGAGCTTAGCACATATTATTCCCTCTCTTTTGTGACAATGGAGCCACACAACATCTGCATTCAAGCCAAACATGCATATCATTTTTCTAAATTTCTCATTTTTCTAAATTACATTTTCTTCCTTCTTCCTCTTTTTGGTAAAACCATTCAGTACAAAAACAACTCATCAAGTCCCTTCTGCATGTTATCTTACAGCAGGGGTGTCAAACTGCCGGCCTACAGGCCGGTTGCATCATACAGAGGCTGCGCCCACCGCAGCTCTGTCAATGCAAAAAATGTCACGATACGTTGCGACATATCACATGATGTGGTGGCGAGTTTCATACCAGTGCCTTAGAGCAGGGCTTTTCAACCTTTTCACCCATTGTATCACTTTTAGGATATGGACACATCTGAGTACCATCAGTTGCCTAGCAAGGTGTCAAAAACTTGATGACCAAAAAAAAAAAAGGAAAAAAGTGATGAAGTACAGGTAGTCCTCAACTTACAACAGTTCACGTAGTGACTGTTCAAAGTTACAATGGCACTGAAAAAAGTGTCCCCCAAGCCACAGCCGAGCAAGACACCTGCCTGCCTGCCTGGCGATGCTCTTCCTCCTGTCTGAGGTTTTCATTGTTGTGAGCATTTCTGTTGAGGATTGGCAGTTGGGGTGGGGTGGGGGGTGTTTGGTTTTTATTCCCCCCCCTCTGCTGAGTGGTTGCAGCAGGTTTTGGTCACTTCACATGACCCAGGGACACTGAGAGCATCATAAATATGAATCAGTTGCCAAGCATCTGAATGTAAATCAGAAGACCCTGGAGATGTTGCAACATTCCAGCTGATTGACGCTTCTTCTGGGCTCAGCAGAAGCACCAGGATCAGCGCTGAGCTCCATCTGGATCCTGCCGCTGATCCTGGCACTTCCGCTGAGCCCTGACAGTCCTGCAGCTCTAGCCATCTCTCGCTACCACTTTTCTAGGATGGTCGCGTACCACCTGCCAGGTGCCAATGTACCACAGGTGGTACCCGTACCACTGGTTGAAAAGCCCTGCCTTAGAGGGACACTTATATTTATTGAGGCTTAATCCTTGATAGACAGCCAAGTCATTGGCTTGAAGTAGTCCTGAAATGTTCCTAAATTCTGGACACTCTTAGAAAGGAGGAAGTCTCATTGAACATACAGAAATATAAAACAAATTGGGGAATGGAGTTCAGAAGATTCTACCTACCCCGAGGCATATAAAATATGTTTCTGAGCACTATACTGTATACACAGATGTCTTTTTTTAAAAAGGGTTCATATCGTAGAAATTTGCAGTGAAAATGCAAAAAGAATTTGGAGAATATATTAAAAACAGAAAAACAAAGAATTTGGAGAATATGCATGTTAAAAAGGATGTATACTGGGGAAATTTGTATAGAAAAGTTCTCTGGATTAGGAAAACTGTTACCATTTATAAATGCAGTTCTTTTTTAAAGGAATGTTTAAAAAACTTTGTAAAGCTCAATAGATTAAAATGCTGTGCTATTAAAAAAAGACCATAAAATAATATGATATTCAAATGAGTATATGGAAACACTAAAATAATAATATATAGAAGTGAATTAAACATTACTAATAGTCCAGTTCTTTGAGATTTTATAATACAAATACAATATAATACAATACAAATATGGTACAATATGATTATGTTGCACCTTGTAGATCAGGGGTCCCCAACCCCCAGTCCATGGACTGGCACCGGGCCGTAGCATGCCAGAAACTGGGTCGTGCAAACAACCAAAGCCCCATCTGCAGGACGCAGGCAGTACATGAAACCACGCCCCCTCCGGTCTGCAGAAAAACCTCTCTCCACGGAACCAGTCCCTGGCGCTCAAAAGGTTGGAGACTTCTGTTGTAGATTATATACACTTTCCTTCTAACCATACGTTAATATTGTCTAAGAAATATAGTTTACATTAAGCCATTTCTTCTACAGGTTATCCTGTTAAGATTGCATAATTTTATATAGACCTGTTAGTTGATGATGATTAATTACATCAGAAGCTCTTGATCCTGACATCATCATTAGTGATCATTTGAGTGGCTGTTGTAGACCCCTCTTTGGGGCCTTTGACCTCAGTCCTGAGGTGTAGCTCTGTACCACTTTACAGAAAGTGCAGCAAGTGAAGACAAAGAAAGAAGATATATCACTTATACATTCTAAAAAGGATAGGCAGGGACATTTCCTCTCCATCTCACAATTTTAGAATAATCAATTGAAACAAAATGCAACTAGATTAAAAACTGATACGAAAAATGTACTTATTTATTAAAACTCATAGCTAAACTAAGGAATGATACAGCCATCATGTGTGATGGAGAAATAGATTTCAGGTCATTTTAAAAGAAAACTGAACAAATTCAGAAAGGATTAAACCACCACTGGTTCACTAATCTTTATGCTCTAATGTTATACTGCTTCCTGCATAACACAGGGGAGTGTCTGTTATAAGGGGCTATCACACTTTCCATACCTGTGAGTTTCCGAATGCAGTTAATTGATTTGCTGTGCTACACAGCATGCTGGGTTAGAATATGGCTGGATCCTGAAGGGCTTCTAAAGCATTCTTTCAGAAGCTGTTCACTTAATATGTTCAACATCTATTTTGGATCACAAAAACGAAAATAAGATCATTATCTCCTGCAAAAATGAAATTTTATTTAAAGACAATGATATACATTGAGGTTTTCTGAAATATTATAATTCTTATGAAGAGTTAATTTTAAAAAAATTGAACTCCTTGAAAATGTAATCATTATGTTTAAAAATATGAAAATTGTCTTGCAACAAACTACATATAATTCTGTCTGTCCCAAGCATTGTAAAATGTAGTGAAGATTGACAAATGTAACAATCAGCAGCTTCTTGGAAGCAGCAAGAGATGCCTAATGTATCTGAATCATTGTCCCAATTTTGAGTAGCGACTGCTTAGCAAGGAAATGACTTCAGGTTGTTTCTTTCATGTCATGAAGGAATAATTTACCATCAAGAGCTACTTTCTAATGATTTCAAATTGCTGACCCAGTGATGTCAGTGCTGGAAATAAAAGAATTAATTGAAATGAAGGTATTGTTATTCTACCCTGCCATGAATTATATGTACAGATAAGGGAATATGAAAGAGTTATTTAGTTTTTAAAAGTGAGCATAATTTTAAAATTAAACTTGTTTATAATAAAATGGCACAAATAACAGAATAACAGAATTGGAAGGGATCTTTGAGGTCTTCTAGTCCAATCCTCTGTTCAAGCAGGAAAACCCTATATCATTTCAGACAAATGGTTGTCCATTCTCTTCTTAAAAACTTCCACTGTTGGAGCACCAACAACCTCTGGAGACAAATTGTTCCACTAATTGTTCTCACTGTCAGGAAATTTCTCAGTTCTAGGTTGATTCACTCCTTGATTAATTTGCATCCATTGCTTCTTGTCCTGCCTTCAGGCGCTTTGGAGAATAGCTTGACTCCCTCTTCTTTGTGGCAGCCCCTGAGATATTGGAACACTGCTATCATGTCACCCCTCGCCCTTCTTTTCATTAAACTAGACAAACCCAATTCCAGCAACTGTTCTTCATATGTTTTACCCTCCAGTTTCCTAATCATCTTTGTTGTTCTTTCCTGCACTGTTTCTAGAGTCTCAGCATCTTTTTTATATCATGGAGATAAAAAATGTAAATAAATTTCCAAGGGACAACCTTGTCAATGAATTGTACAGTCCTAACATGTGTTGTTTCTTGAAATATAAAGCTAATCTTTAAAAGTCATTGATCTTTTTTCTGCCAGTCTGGGTGCCATTCTTTATAAGGACAGAGAGAGGATATATTGAAGCTATTGCCACACACTGAAGTTAACATGGCCTGGGACAAACACTATTCTATGGGCGTTCTCTGTGGGTGCGCCGGACCTATGGAACCGTTTACCGGTTGAGCTCCGGATGGCTCCCGACCTTCGCTCCTTCCGACACGACCTAAAAACCTATCTGTTTGAACAATCCGGTCTGGTCTGACGGGTTCTGTTTTAATTATTGCATTTGGGCATTAGGGTTTAACTTATTTTCAATTTCTGTATTTGTACATTTTTTATATTTATGTCACTGTTCACCGCCCTGAGTCCTTGGGGAGAAGGGCGGTATACAAATCAAATCAAATAAATAAATAAATATCTAAACCCCACTGCCAGTTTTTGCAGCCCAATGCTTCTCCAGGATCATGTTGGCAAAGTCTGACAGCAGAATGCACATTTCAACAGTACTTTTATAATGTGATTATAAAAAGAACCCTCCATATATGTGAAAGACTCCATTATTTACCAAACTATAAAATCCCACCCCCACCCCAGTACCTCTGAACTGCTTAAAGTGCCCTTGTAACAAAACATTCATAACAAGCTGAATTGGCCAGACAGGAACCAGTGGGCCAGTAAACCAAATTGTTGATATTTTCTGGGTGTATCTCAAAGATAATGATTGCCATGCTGACTAAGGAGGAAGGGATAAATAGAAACAAGGTCACCCAGATTGTAAAAATAGTCCAATGTCATATTGTAATTTACACTGCCTTTTCTTTGACTTGGCTTTGAAATAAAGTATATAAGCTGTGGTTTACTTTTGCTTAAGGCTGCTCAACAAACTGGCAATGTTTTGTTGTTCCATGCCTAATAACATGTTGTATGTTCAGAGTGATTTGATTGCTTTAAATAAGCAGGTTTTGGCCACAACATTCAACAATCTGTCACTTGTTCATGAGAATAAGCCCTCATCAATTAAAAAGTGGGGCTCCAAATGCTATCCCCACTCAATGCAATGATGTTCTTCATGATATAACCTATGCATTCTGTGGCCCCCCTGAGACCAGAAAGATGCAAATTTATTTAGGAGATTATAAAGGAACAATTTGCATATATTTTTCTGAGAGAATTGCAGAGAATTTTGTAAGGACTGAACAACATACCTTAGGAAAAGATCTCCTAAATAATGGACGTTTGTTTGAACCTGGCTTTTATCTGCTTTAACAGCTATATGATACAGCAATATATTTTGAGGTCTCAGGCAAAAGATTACATTTCACCTGGAATAAGGAGCAGAAGAGATATGAATTGATTCTTTGTTGGCACTGTTTATTTTCCTCCTTTCTCATTTTAGTATTCTGCTAAAGCATATAAGATGTTTGTTGAAAGCTTTTGCTGATATAAATTCTCTAAAAATATAATTGTATATGGTAGCATTTGTGCCTCAATATTTTAATCTCATGGGAAACTTTCTCTGTTCCCAGTGAGGTTTTGCTTCTGCAATCCAGGAAGGAATGAGCAGAAGCAGCTGCGATCATTTCCATTTGTACTTTGAGAATTTCATTATGTATAGAAAACATCTTCATAAATAAAAGTGAAGGTGAAAAAATATTTATTGCAATTAACAGGATGGAATGAGGCTTCTGTCAGTTGTTTCTGGTCTGTAGTTACTGCCTTAGGCAACCTAAATATGTATACAAAAGTTAGGAAACATAGAAAAAATTACAATTATCATTACTGGGAAGAATTGCAGTTGTTAAAATGAATGTTCTACCAAAGTTTCTCTTTTTGTTTCAAATGATACCTATATTGAAAAAGGATGCCAACCTTGATCAATGGCAGAAGGGTATTAACAAATTTATTTGGGCGGGGAAAAAACCAAGAGTTAAATTTAAGATTTTACAAGATGTTAGGGAAAGAGGGGGACTCAAGGCGCCGAATTTGAAATTGTATTATGATGCGGTTGCCTTGACGTGGGTTAGTGATTGGCTTAATTTAACTAACAAGAGAATACTTCATCTTGAGGGATGGGATTTGGTATATGGATGGCATGCATATTTGCTTTATGATAAGGAGGTGGACAAGGCTTTTAAATCCCATATTCTTAGAAGTGCTTTATTGCGTGTCTGGAAAAAGTATTATTATAAGTTAAATTATAAAATACCAATTTGGGGGATTCCTGGACACGCGATAGAGGGCGTATCTATGGGAGTGAGTATGGATATGGTTTCTTATAAGGAACTACTTAGATTGCAAGGGACTGATTGGCAACTTAAATCATTACAGGAGTTAAGACAAGAAAACATAAGTTACTCTTGGTTTCAATATACCCAATTGAAAGTTAGGTGGAAGTCAGATCAAAAGGTTGGCATCACAATTACAGATCAAAATTTAATAAAACAAATTAGAGATTTAAATTGTGCACATATAAAGAGGATATATAATGCTTTAATTGAATTGGATTTGGAAACGGAACTGGTTAAAGACTGTATGATAAAGTGGTCACAAAATATTCAGGAACCAATTTCGTTGGACACTTGGGAGATAATTTGGGTTAGAAATGTTAAATTTACTCAGGCTCAAAATTTAAGAGAAAATTTTTATAAAATGTTTTATAGATGGCATCTGGATCCCAAGGAGTTGTCTAACATGTATCCTAATTTACAGTCTAAATGTTGGAGATGTGGTAGTTTAGAAGCTACCTACTTTCACATGTGGTGGACTTGTAGAAATATAAAAGCTTTTTGGATCAAAATTTGGTGGAACATTCAAAAGATTTTTAAGAGAAAGATAAAGTTTTCTCCGCAATTGTTTTATTAGGTATTGTGGTAGATTGTGATGTTAAAGAAAGTAACTTGATGTTGAACATGATAACAGCAGCACGGTTACTGGTGGGACAATATTGGAAGGATAGTTTGCCCACTATAGAAGAATGGGTGTTTAAAGTTTCGAATCTTGCAGAAATGTCTAAGATTTCTGCTTATTTGAAAGATCATTCACAGGAAAGATATATTTCAGTTTGGAGGAGATGGATAAATTATATTCAGAACAAATATGGGATTAAAAAGTTCCATTTAGCTTATGAGTAGATTTTAGTGGGACATTGTTATTGGTACTTTGTTTGTATTTATGTTAAAGGGGAGTTAAAGCACATTATGAATTTGGTTAATTGTATATTATGCATAATTTTTATTTAGAATATGATTATTGTAACTATAATCCTGTATTGAGCTCTGGGAAGTGGGGGGGAAGTGGGTGGGTTTGGGGTGGGAGGGATTTGGGGATATATTGTAAAATTTTGTTTTTGTAAAACTCTTTAATAAAAAAAAGTTAGGAAACATCAGTTTTGTATTTGTATTGAGACTGCCTTAATGCCTGATATTATATGAAATCAACCTTGAGAAATTGATCTGGTCTATTGTGAAAGGATTCAAGAACTCTGCTGTTCCCCTCTTTATTATATCATAATTGTTATATTTCCAGTACTCTTAAATTACACAAGTGTTTTATATTCTCCTTTCTTTTAATCCTTTGTAAGATAGGAAAGCAAAAAATGACAAACTAATGCACATTTTTAAACCAAAATATCATCTTTCAAATGTGTACAATAAAATGAATCCCTTTCCTAGTTCAGCTTGTTCTCTTTTAAGAACTACGTTCACTGGTTGGGGGCTCGTTGATGTTGCAGTCACAATCAGGAGTATGTCTAATGAGAAGTCAACAAGTCAAAGCGATGGATGTGACTGGGTGACTGAAGCCTATCCATTTTCAGTGTGCATTGCATGCACTGCATAGATATGGAATGAAATGAGGCTATAATTCTTTAGTAGCACCCCTTATGTTGATATTGTTGACCCAATAAATTTTGACCATTTCTCTATGTTAGGTATTTCTAGAAGCACCTAATCAGGTTAGGATAATCTATATGTTCTGGAAATTTCCAGGTTGGAAATTTACATGTAAGACTCCCCTTGAAGATGATTTTGAGCCTTCAAGCACAGAGATTAACTGTCAGACTCATATTTCACACAAATTATAAAAGAACTTTACTGTTTCTGGAACCTGGCTGCTTCTGGGCAAAAGTCAAGCATTAGTGGTTACTCTGAGCTCAATGTCCAGTGGAGTATCTTTTCATATATTAACTGCCCTTGTCTACCTTCTGCAAAGAGCTCCTAGTGCATCTCTTATATGGCAAGGAAGGCATTGTATCCATAGAAGACAACACATTATGGTAGCACCATCATTTTGCAAAGAGAAGGGCATGGCAAGGAAGAAGCCCACAGCGCCTACATCTGAGAAGAGAGAGACAAAAGAGCAGTTTTAAAAGGTTGGAGGTAAAATATCAAGCAATTGGTAGTATTCTTTCCTATATTGTAGATTAAATGTTCTGTGGCACTATCAGATAGTTTGATCATATCATAAGGACGTGGTGTCTGAATGCTGACCCAAAAAAATAGAAGAAGAAAACCATCAAATATCCATTTTGTCTCCTGCAATGATGCAGACCATAAGCAGTAATATGGAGAGAGCAGATTTTTCCTCTTCTCTGGAGTCCTGGTCTGCACTGTTCATTTTGGGTTTTCCTGCTAGAAATGCTGGAATCATGGTCAGAGGGCCTCAATAAAACTTTCCTTTTTCTGTGGGTATAATCTTGACAATGATAGGAGATGATTATGGAATGTAACCTGGTGATGATTTCTGTAAAACTTTAGAATATTATATACAGCCCAACCCTAGTTGAAGATGAAGCACTAATCTTAGTGCTGCAGAGATCTGGCATTGATTTATTGCAAAAGATAATTACATATTGACAGGTGATAATTCCTTTCAAAAGGGAATAAATTGATAGTGATTGAAAATGAACTTTAACCTGGATAATTCCAGAGACGAAAATAAATATAGCTGCAGCAATTTTACCGTCTGATCCTTATCAATCTGTCTTATACTGAGCCAGACTGTTGATCCATTGCCCAATATTGTTTCTCTGCTTAGCATTAGCTCTTCTAGATTTTAAACAGAAGTATTTCCCTGATGTTTTCATCTTTTCAGCTAGAGATGGGGAAAACACACCCTTTTGTGCACAAAGCAAGTGCTGAGCCATCGAAAACAGCAGTCTCTGTAGCTAGCTGTGATGATGACCAAATAACAATACACATGCAATGATGTAATCACACAGATGGTACAAATTATGCATTTGTGTTGGGACATCTGACACGACTATGTAAATCACAGCATTTGTATAATTACATCATTCTGCCTGTGTTACTCATTGTCTCCCCTTGTCCCTCTGCAGATGGTGATATTGAAACTTAAGCATTCTTCCTCTCCTCCACAATTCTCAAGGATCTTGATGAAGTAAAATAGTCAATATGTTGTGGCTACCTTCACCTTCACCCTGCACTGATATATTCTTAAACTAATATAATCCCCCTATTAGCTACCTAGGTTTCATTTAAATATAAGAGAACCAATTTGGCACAGTGGTTAAGGTTTTGATCTTAAAACCAGGAGACAATGAGTTCTAGTTCCACCTTAGATATTCTTCTAAGCCTTCTGGGTAACTGCTGTTATGGGGAAAATAGGAGGAGGAAGAAGCATCATGTATATTCCCCAACTTGAATTACTTATAAAAACAATAAAGGTCAGATAATAATATATAAAAACCTTAAAAACTAATCCATACGGGAAAACTTCCTGATGGTAAGATCTGTAGAACAGTCCAGCAATGGAAGTTGTGGGTTCTCTATCTCTGATGTTTTTAAAGAAGGGGATGGGCAGTCATCTTTCCCTAATGGTTTAAATGGCTGCCCTGAACGCTGAAGAGCATTGGACTAGATCTGTTCTGAACCAGCCCTCTTCCGGCCTTGTAGTAAGGCAAACCCCTATTCTAACAGAAGAGACTGGAGAGCGTCCAAGGCTGAAAAGCGTCTGCCAAGATTTATTAGTCAATTAACAAAACAAGAAACAAAAACACAGGAACTTGAATCCTCAAGCGGAAGGGTTGCTTTCAGCAACCAGCCCCTCCCCAAACACTCCTTTTATTTAGAGTTCAGGGCGTGGTCTCCCTGTGCCTCCTCCCGAGGAGTCCCACAGCCTTTCTTTGTTTGTTCCTGCTCGACTGCCTCCTGCGTCGGGCGTCCTTGAACAGGGCCAGCTGTGGGTCATCATCCTCCGCACTATCGGGCTCACGCAGCTGAGAAGAGGTCCCCGGCTGAGGGCTCTGCAAAGCCTCCAAGCCATCATCAGCCGGTTCGTCACCCACACACACCTCCTCCCCCTCATCTGAGTCATCCGATACATCTGAGCTGGGTGCCGAACCCACAGGCTGACCCTGAGTCACAACAAGATCACTGGAGTCAAACTCGATCGCATCACCTGAAGTATCATGACATTTTTTTTGCCTTTGTGGAGTTGGGGTGGGTGTGGCTTTCACGTGATGCATCTGGCCCACAGGTCACCAGTTTGACACCCCTGGATTAGATAATGCTTGTGGTCTCTTCTAGATCAATAGTTCTGTAATTCTAGGATACAGATAAGCGACATTATCTTGACATCTATGAAAGCAGGAGGCAAAAAGACTTGTGAAGAGAAAGCAAGAAAGGCAGATAATGCCCATAACAGAAGTCTCTTCAATTGGACTTTTATTTCCTGCAATCTCTGGAATAGACCCTCAAAAATGGGGAAGAGAATGATGGCCAC
Source organism: Vipera ursinii (assembly GCF_947247035.1). NCBI lineage: Eukaryota > Metazoa > Chordata > Lepidosauria > Squamata > Viperidae > Vipera > Vipera ursinii. Next base: position 73,385,346 of record NC_139512.1, read on the forward strand.
TATGAGAACATGTGCAGTTGAGCTCTTTCCCCCATCCCCCATAAGAGATCATTGCCACTAACTGCCTCGTGAGAAGGACCCTAACAGTTTGTTTTTAAATAATAATGGTTGCCTTTTTATTTTAAATAGTTTGTATTATTGGTACGGTAGGGACGCGGTGGCTCAGTGGGTTAGGACGCTGAGCTTGTCGATCAGAAGGTCAGCAGTTTGGCGGGTCAAATCCCGAGTGCCGCGTAGCAGAGTGAGCGCCTGTTACTCGTCCCAGCTTCTGCCAACCTAGCAGTTTGAAAGCACGTCAAAATGCAAGTAGAAAAATAGGGACCACTACGGTGGGAAGGTAACAGCGTTCCGTGCGCCTTTGGCGCCTAGTCATGCCGGCCACATGACCACGGAGATGTCCTCGGACAAGCGCTGGCTCTTCGGCTTTGAAATGGAGATGAGCACCGGCCTCTAGAGTTGGAAACGACTAGCACGTGTGTGTGGGGGAACCTTTACCTTTACCTATTATTGGTACACTACTATGGGAGAATTTTTATCCTGAAAAATAGAGATAAATAACTAGTAAATAAATATAACTCCACTGTTCTATGCTTATGGATCAGTTTTTTTAAGAAATAGTTTATTGCACTGGATCACACAGGTTAATGCATTTAAGAAAATAACCTAACTCCTGCTCCAGCTTTTAGCTCATTTTTTTTATGCCTAGGGGTCAGAAGGGGCCAGAAGGGGCCAGGACTCTGCATGTTTATCAACGACCTTGCAGAGCGTTTAGTCATGCAAGGGAAAATATTCATGAAATTGTGAAAAGGGCTTAGTTTAGCCTCAAAACTAAACACTGCAAGGCTGGTCATGGAAGCATGTATGGGCTAGAAGAGTCAGCATCCAAGGTTCCATTTTTCTTGCATGTGAATTACTGTCTGTTTCAGCTGTATCTATAAGGAGGAAAATGTTCATCTCTTGTTAAGTTGAAATTTAAAGGCAAAGATTATTTCAGGCTGAGACATTTTCTCTTTGTATGTGCCAGTGGGAATTTAACTTGAGTAAGATTTAGGGAAGCAGGTTTTGTAACTGCAACCAAAATAAGATTTATTTATAGGAAATGCAAAAGCTAGCATGTAGATAACTACTGTACATTGCATACGGAGGACAATTCAAGACCATACTCTCTGTGCATGTTTTTTCTGGGAAGAATGACATGAAAGTGATACATTAGGCCAAGACCAGGCAGAGTGACAAATAAAGGGGAGACAAGGAGAAAAACCTTGACTATCTAGCCCATTGTTGGCATCTGGTGGTCACTAGATCATGAGGTTCTGAAGAGCCAGTGCCACTGGAATTGGATACCGTAAAAATAAGTATTTCTCAACTTCAGCAACTTTAAGATATGTGGACTTCAACTCCACACTGTGGTAGCTGTAGGAGCTTATTTGGGAATGTTAAAGAAATGATTTGCCACTGTATTCCTGTGGGATTTTTTTTTACTTCCCCATTTAGCCAACAGCCCTAGAATTCCCAAGTGTTCCCTGTCCAAATACCAGCCCTGGCCAGTCATGCTTAGCTTTGAACATCACTTCTGTGCTTCCATCTGGTGAGGTTTATTAAGAGAACCCTTCACAATGTAAGATGGTTTTTTTCCTCCCACTCCTTGACATTTAAAGAAAAAGACACCCTTTATTTGTTTCTCCATATTGCTGTCGCAGTGTGCGTTTAATTTGTTCCCTTTCTTACCTTTCTTATGTATTTCAGTGCTAATTTTGATTTTAAAAATTGAGGGCTTGTTCTCTAGGGTTCAAGCTAACTGAAAATAGAAAATAAGTTCTCCACCTTGAAAACAAATATACAGTTATTTTTCCCTTATGTCCTCACAGTTAAAACTATACTATTATCTTCTATGAAACCGGGTCTCATTATTTTTTAGTTTATGAATCTTCAGATGTTTTCTTGTAACTAAATTAGAAAAATAAAGAGACATACAACAGGGTGTTAGGAGTTATATAATGGAAGGGCTGATTACAATTCATTCAAAGCTTTGGGGGAAAGGGCCCATTAGAAAATCTCAGGTGTAGAGGCCAGGTTTGATAGTTTGATTGTTCTCATGATAAGTGTCAGTCCAAAAAGAAGGAAAGCCTATTTGCGGGATGCAGTTCTGGTTGTGAAGCTGGACTTTGTCCCTAACCAATTTACAGTTGTCATTTCACCAGAAATTGCAAGGAACCTTCTATTTTGGCTCTGACAAAAATGGAGCTTCCTCCTTCTCTTATTCCATTCTATCTAAAACAGCAGTCCCCAACCTTTCTGGCTTTGTGGGTGGACAGCAGAGGGAGGGGATGGTTTCCCACGCACGCCTGCTGCTTGTGCAAACAGAGCTTCTTGCGCCCCCATGCTTCTCTGCCACTTGCTCAGCTCAGTTCCCAATGGGCTGCGGCCCTGTACCGGACCACAGATGGGGCTTGGGGGACCCCTGATCTAAAAGAGTCTAGTAGCCCCTTTGCCAGTGAACAATTCTTATTACTTACTAAAGAGGCTCCTGATGTTTTGTCGCCATGCATTTCCTTGTACAACATTCTGCCTAAAGCAATTGCAGATTTGAAGAAGGAAAACAGGTTTGTAGTAGAAAACATTGGCATAGATCCTGAAATCCTCAGAACAGATATAATTCACAGGCCACTTCCACTATAGATGGGTCCAATGGTACCGTCACCTTTTTCCAGTCTTCTTTTTCCTCCAGAAATCTGTATGAAGGGTTGGTATTCTCTCTAAATGAGAAGTGTAGCCACATCTGAAATGCTATGTTTTCTCAGGCAGTTACACAATGTTACAATCCCTCCTGCTCTCTCTGTCCCACTGTCACCACAGTTTACGTAACTCTCTCTTTTTGTGGGGGAAGCTGGACACAGCTTCAAACAAAGTGCTGGGATAAACCTAACCACCACATTTATTTTCTAAAAAGTTCTACGTATGTATGATAAAGCTGGTATGGTGCATATTTATTTACATTAAAAGGAACTTTGAAAAAAAATGGGTAAAGCATACAGGAGTGAGGTTATGGGGCCAAAATGGTTGGCTGCTGAAAGCTGCTGAAAGCTGCTAGATCAATCTCAGAAGGGCTCATGCAGATCATAAAGGAAGCTTTGCCTTCAGGTAATTTAACATCCAACAATTTTATTATATTGTCCAGTGTGTTTTTTTCCTAGGACTGAAATTCTTTTTTTCTATCTATCTGTAACCTATCTGATTATGATAGGAATGCTCATCCCGTCAGATCTGCAGATAGGTCATGCTGTGGGTCCCATTGGTTTGGGAACCACCCCTGATGGAACCCAGCAGGCAGGACTTCTCTGCTGTGGTGCCCGCCTTACGGAACATTCTTCCCCATCCTGGAAGTGAGGATGGCTCCAACCCTGTTTACGTTCTGAAAGTCCTTCAAAGACCTGGCTATGTTATCAGACTGGTGGTCTGATGAGGCTGGTGAGATCTTGGGGTGGCTCCATTATTGTAGTTAACATTCACTCTCTCTTGTGCCTGGTAGGTTTTTTTTTGTTTTTTTTGGTAACAGCTGTTTATATATATTTATTGTTTTATGAATTGCTGTGTGCTGCCCAGAATAACTTTCTGTCAGATGGGTGAATATGTACATTCGATAACTAACTAGCTAAATGTAAAATGTAATACAGTTCCAGAAGGAAGTGTTATTCAGGAAATAAGTGATGATAAGCGTTCATTTCTACTGCGCCTAAATAACACACAGATTTCAAAATGATGCCAGAATGTGTATAAAGAACAAAAAGGGTAATTAGTGGGAATAGGCTAATGGCAAGCTGAAGGCAATGAGAAGTAAGAAAAGCAAGAGCCACCTCTGGAGGAAGCTTTGAAAAGGATGACAGATCATTTATTATAAATGTCTTCTGACAGAATTTTCATTGATTTTGTAACATATCTACCTGCCCCTTTCTCAATGAATCTTGAAAACCTCATTCCTCATACTACCAGTTCTTGCCTTTAGAAGAGGAGATGTTTTCTTTGCAGGGGCCGAGGTTCCATCCAGGCCTCATCCTGGGAACAAAGTAGTTGTATTGGTTGGACTTTGGGGATAAAGACTAAGAATGGAATCCCTCCTCTCTTCTCTGGTCTGCTCAGAGGCTGTGAGGACATTTAGGAGCTGACTGAATTTCTGAATAGCCATGACTGACTTCCTTCCTGCCCATTCTTGACTAGTGGGACTTATTGCAGTTGTGACAGATAAGTTTAAGTGCTGGGTTGTAGGGATTGGTGATGTTTTTATTCAGGATTGGTTGTACCAGTATGTGTGTCTAGATGCCTATGTATATTTGGTCTTTTCCTAGATATACAGTGTTTATAATATATAATGTTTCATGATGACATTGCCGTAACATTTTGATCTGTGACAAAGGAACTGGATCAGTCATACTCAGTTTAGTATGGATAGGCCTCCTCCTTACACGGGAGGGATTATATTAATGTCCAGTTTGTTTTAGGCTTATCTGTAGTGCAGCCAGGTTACTAATGACTTCTCTACAGTTCTGATCCACAGCTGATCCACATCATGGTGGACCTAATGGTGAATCTGATCCTCCACTAATCTTTCCAAATAAGTTGGCTCATAAGTTGGGGTGTCTTTGCTAAGATCTGTGCCTTTGCCCATGCCGAGCCCATTTAATTTTAAACTACTTTCCTAAGCTATAGTAAATTTTGAGCTGCTCAGTGATACAAGAGTTCTGCAATGAGCTCACCTCTCCATGTCACTAGATGTTTGTCCTTCAATAACAAAGAAATAGAATTTCATTGAATAAGGAAAAGGAGAGCCAAGCATTTATGGAATAGGTACGTACTTTGGGAAAAGAGATATCTCAGTGCATAGAGTATATATTATGATTGAAGAAAACAAATAAATAATGAGGAAATCACACAACCATTAAAATCAGAATCTGTGCAGTAAGTACTGTATTTTAACATTCCTATTTGCACCATTATTTATACCTCTGTTTTAAACTTTCCTTTTGTAAAAAAAATGTCTAACCTTCTAATAGCATAAAAATAGAGCAAAATATACTTACCTAGGAATTAAACTGGGCTAGTAAACCGAATGTTATTATTAGCGTGGGAAAATATTCCTTGTATTTTATTACCTACCATTAACACATTCAGATGTTCTCTGTATTGCATTGCTCCCAAGAGGATGTTACGAGAAACATTTTATACCTGTAAAAATGGAGTTCTAATGATATCTGTGCCGACTCTTTGATGTATTTACAAGGCACTCTGGCAAAATAAAGCAAACTGTACCACCATCTGTAAACTACCAATTCAGAATTGTATTATTTTATTCTACCTTTCACCGAGGAAAGTGAATTTTTATTGCTCCTTAATGAATCACCTGTAGTTCTGGTCTTGTTCCAGACTTCAAAGTATTAAGGTCAAGATTTGCTTAGATGATAAAGTTATATTTTACTGTCCAAAAATGTGAGTATGCATGTTAATTATGAACAGGTATTTCAAGCTGCTGTATAGTAATTGCACAAATTATAATGGCAATACATTTATGATTGCTCCTTTATTTAATTTAGTAAAAGGGAGGTGAGAAGTGTTTTTTAATACTTCAAAAAGCTGAAGGCAGCAAATTGGTTATTAACATGATTATGAAATATTACCAAAATGGTCTTATCTCTACAAAGGACACATATAGAGGCAGTATAAAAGGTGGAATTAAAGATGAAATTTAAATGAATATTTTCCCCAGAGTTCAGAATAGAAGTGCATATGCAACCAAGGCAGAATGGGAAGGGCTTTTTAATTTTTTCCCCAGACTGGATAATCTGGTTCAAAATATTATCTCCCTTTGGTTCAGTGAGAGGAAAAATAATTCTGACTCAAGTACTAATATTTTTTTGCTGCATCTGAGGCATGACATCTGAAGATGGAATATGCAGATTTGAGAACTCAACTGATCTAGCCCTCAATCCATTATGTTTTGGTCCCCATAAGATCCATGGGAAGTGTTGTGTAGTGGGTTCTTTGGCGCAGGAATGAAGACGAGGCAAGTGAGTTCAGGAAAACTCATGGTTTATTGCTTGCAAGATCTGAACTGAGAATTGGGCTGTAACTAGCTGCAATATATAGTCTAGCTCCTAGGCAGCAGCCAATAGGTTTGAAGCAACCTAGGGACAGCCAATAGCAGCACTGGAGACTTGTAGTCTGGGTTGCTGGAGAGCCGTTAGCTGCTCCAGCAACCCACGTGGTATTACCATTGAGCCCAATACATAACAGGAAGTTTTGGTAAATGACCTCCATTTTATGTGTCTGCAGTTCCTCTAGTCTAGTGGAATGAAAGATGTGTGATGTTCACTGGCCTCATCATTGCTTTCTCTAGCATTTAAGAATTTTCTTTTAAGATATACTTGGTTTTAAACCTTTGAATTTAAGTCATGTGTGACTTATCTCACCAATTTTATCATGTACCAAGTTGACTGATCCACCCCAATAGAAAACAACTCAAAACCATTACAGCATCCTAAAAAAAATCCCACAATATTTTTGTCAATCCTCTATTTACATATTAAATATGTAAATATTAAATAAATAGAATCTAGAGGATCCTTTACTGTATATGTTAAAAGTAATAACCCCATTAACCCCTTAGGACAATGTTAAAAGGGGTGAGAGAAATAAAAGTGATAGTATTAGTAATAGGAAAAAGGCACATCTTGGTGGGAAAGTAGTTTTGGTTCTGCAGTGATATTCCAACAACTTCAGAACAGAAGGTCAAATCAAACAATGTATATTTACTCCAAGGTTTTGACATGTGGATAGAAACAAGCATCCATATTTGCAAATCTTCACTGAAGGTGAATACAGAGAATCACGTCTTTGTAAAATAGTAAAAACCCTGGTAAGAATTTCTTGATGAGTTTTGTGTGCCCAAGTAAGAATTTTGAGATTTATTATATGACATAGAGCAGAGTACTTTTAATACTGGAAAGGCTATTTCTAACACCCAACTGATCTATATTGTCATAAATAATGCATATGCATTAAAAGTGTGCAGAATATACAATTTTGGATGAACAATTAAATAAATGCTGGGTGAGTGAACAGGAAGAACAAACTGATTGATGTAGGAATTTGATGAAAAAAGGGAAAAGAGAGGGGAGGAACCAAAGAGGTGCAGAGACTGCTGATTATACAGTATATGTAGCTGTTGGATTGTTTCCTGACAGCTGTTGATTTCTCATTTTTCAAAATAGTTAGTTATAGTTATAGTTTATTTGATTTATATACCGCCCTTCTCCTTGGTGGGACTCAGGGCGGTTCACAGGGCATACATAAGAAACACTATACAAAAATTAAAAAGAATTAAATCCATGCCCAATTAAAAACAGAAGTACAGATTAAAAACAATTAAAAGCCCATAATCCCCCATCAGGCCAGACCAGCTAATTCGAACAGATGGGTCTTCAGGCCCCGACGGAAAGTTCGAAGGTCTGGTGCCATCCGGAGCTCCACCGGCAATTGATTCCATAAAGCCGGAGCCCCCACAGAGAAGGCCCTCCCCCTGGGGGCCACCAGTCGACATTCCCTGACTGGCGGCACCCTGAGGAGGCCCTCTCTGTGGGAACGCACAGGGCGGAGGGGAGTCGATGCCGGCAGCAGGTGGTCCCTGAGGTAACCCGGACCCATGCCATGTAGGGCCTTAAAGATCGTAACCAGCACCTTGAACCTCACCCGAAAGACAACTGGTAACCAATGCAGCTCGCGGAGCAAAGGTGTAACATGGGAGTACCGGGAAACTCCCAAGACAACTCTCGCGGCCGCATTCTGTACCAGTTGGAGCCTCCGAGTGGTCTTCAAGGGAAGCCCCATGTAGAGAGCATTACAGTAGTCAAGGCGAGAGGTCACGAGCGCATGAGTGACTGTACACAGGGCATCCCGGTTCAGATAACTTTATTAGGATTTAAAAAAGAAGAATAAAATCTAAGAGAAACTAAGCCAAAAGTGTAGGGAAAAAAGAAAGAATATAAAGAAGTAACTTTCATTTTTCTTTTGCAGTATTTATAAGTATAAATGTAAATTAACTTCTTACTCTATGCTTACAGCATGGCTTTCATTTTTTCTATAATCTATTGTTTTTTTTTTCAAATAATCAAAATCTTATATCAAAAGTTTACTTCTGTCTGTTTCACACAGAAAAAGTCTGTAAAGAGTTTCAAGCCAGCGTTAAACTTAGTTAATGTATTTTGTCTGATCAAAGATATCAATTTGGCCATCTAGCAAGTTCCAACATCTTCACCATCCATTACTCCATTGTGGGTAATGTCAAATCTTTCCATCTTTGACAGCTGTTGATTGCCCATTGTACATGATTGGAGCACTGCTTTTTTTTGCTGAGCTAGTTAAGGCAGTTTCAGGAGACATAAGGAAGCCAGTTTCCACAGACTGAATTCACAGAGCATAGTAAGCAAATGGGGAGAACAGGAAGAAACTGGAATTTGATGGAAGGAATCAAATTTTCCTCTTTTCCTCCTCTTCTCTCCTCATCTAAGCAACATGCAGAGAACTGCCCTTATAGCTTAGAAAATATGCCCAAGATTGTTTTCCTCTTGGAAGATGACATGAATTACACATGCTGCAACTCTAGACAGATTAAAGGTAAAGGTAAAGGTTCCCCCGCACATGCGTGCTGGTCGTTTCCGACTCTAGGGGCTGGTGCTCATCTCCGTTTCAAAGCCGAAGAGCCAGTGCTTGTCCGAGGACGTCTCCATGGTCATGTGGCCGGCATGACTACACGCCAAAGGCGCACGGAACGCTGTTACCTTCCCACCGTAGTGGTCCCTATTTTTCTACTTGCATTTTTATGTGCTTTCGAACTGCTAGGTTAGCAGAAGCTGGGATGAGTAACAGGCGCTCACTCTGTTACGCGGCACTCGGGATTTGACCCGCCAAACTGCCGACCTTCTGATCGACAAGGTCAGCGTCCTAACCCACTGAGCCACTGCCCTCATGGAAAAAAAAAGTGAAGAGACTGGATATAAATTGTCCACCCTCTAACTCATTAGAAAAGATGAAGGATTTCTGGACTGGACACAGGAGGTGCTTGTGGAAGGAGAACAGTGTCAAGAAACCTCGTATAATGTAGTAAATCAGAGAGGTCACAAAAAAGGTAGAACACGAATATGACATGAAGGACCAAGATTATCAAGAAGTGCTTTGGAGTGCATGTGCATCTGCACTTTTAAAAAGGATTCCCTGTAGATGATGTCACTGTACCTCTGGTCAAATAACAACTGCACGACCCAAAAGAACGGCCTTCTCCATGGTGGCTTCCTCCCTTTGGAACATCATTCCCACAGAGATTAGACCACCCCCTACTTTGACACTCTTGCAAGGTCCTGAAGGCTTGGTTGTGCCAACAAGCCTGGGGAACCCAGAGCCCATCAAGAGGTTTGTTTGACTGATTGTTGTCTCTCGGCGGGGGGTGGGTATTGTTTCTATGGTTGTTTGTTGGGTTTTTATTTTTTGTAAGCCACCCAGAGTCACTGAGTGTGAGTGGGCGGCCATATAAATTCTCTAAACAAACAAACAAACAAACAAATAAATCTGCTTCAAGTATCAAGAACTGAGGGAGAGGACTGAAAAGAGAAAGGATCCCATTTCTAACCTGGACAACAATCTCTCATCTGGATAGTCTTTCAAGCAAAGTGCTGCCTTCTTGGGACTCATATTTAGACTATAATAGAAGGACTCCAACACTTTACATCCACTTATAAATATTTCTTTTTACTGCTCCATGTGGAAAAGTGAGACACGGCTACGGAAACACTGCAAAGAACCACCATCCCGTCAGAATCTATCCTTCCTTCTTGGGACTCATATTTAGACTATAATAGAAGGACTCCAACACTTTACATCCACTTATAAATATTTCTTTTTACTGCTCCATGTGGAAAAGTGAGACACGGCTATGGAAACACTGCAAAGAACCACCATCCCGTCAGAATCTATCCTTCCTTCTTGGGACTCATATTTAGAATATAATAGAAGGACTCCAACACTTTACATCCACTTATAAATATTTCTTTTTACTGCTCCATGTGGAAAAGTGAGACACAGCTATGGAAACACTGCAAAGAACCACCATCCTGTCAGAATCTATCCTTCCATCCCTGATTAAGCTTCTTGAATGAGAAGCGAAACATTTTCGTCTTCTTCCTCAAAGAAAAAAAAAAAGCAGTCCAGCTGCCTTTTGAAGAAAAAAAGCACATTTGAGACAATTATGACTCGGATGGCTTAGAATCTCCACAGACATACTGCAAGGAATTGTGAAAAGTTTCCCTTCTTGCAAGGAGGAAGAGAAATCACAAGAGCAGAGGTGATGTGCTTTTCGTTTCTTCCTAAGGGACCCAGGGAGAGAAAAAAGAACATTGGAAGAAAGAAAAGAGAAGCATATTGGGGGAAAAAATGATGATATTCAAGTGGCCATTGATGACCTATCTTTTCTCTCATGACCAGGGGCTGGTTGAGAGTGGCGTCCCTGTTAGATGTTTTGTGGGTATGTTTGTCTTTGGGCTGATTATGATCTTTTCTTTTCTTTTCTTTTCTTTTCTTTTCTTTTCTTTTCTTTTCTTTTCTTTTCTTTTCTTTTCTTTTCTTTTCTTTTACAGTATAGTATTGTTCTTGATTTTTGGACTATAGGCCACCCAGGGTTGTTAGGAGTCACATGGCCTTCAAACTGTACATAAATAGCTTCTGACAAGAGATGGAAGAAAAAAATGCGTTTAGACAGTGCCTTGCAAACATGATTCAGTGGGTTTTAGACTGAATTTTGGATGAGAGGAAGATAGGGTGACATCAAGAACTATGAATGTTATACAGGATGTGCAGACACACAATAATGAGAAGGTGAGTGCAGAATGAAGAATCTAGGCATAGTAATAATGGGAGACTTCAACTATCTGGATATTTGTTAGAAAAAACAATTCATCCAAGACTGCAGTATATACAAAATTTCTCAGTAGTTTTGTTGATTGCTTCATTTTCCAGAAAGTTGAAGAAGGGACAATGAACTGACCTTCCTATATCTGATCCCCATCAATAGGGAGGAGTTGATTTAAGAGTTAAAAGCAGTAGGAACTTTGGGACAAAGAGGACTGGGACACAGTTGTATACAAATACCACATTTTAGATTTCATGAGAACCAGCTTCACACAAGCTTATACAAGTAGTAGATGGAATCCCATGAACTCCTCAAGTAAAAGGGAACATAGGATGGTAGGGAACTTCTCATAAATAAGATATTAGAAGTACAATCATCTACTATTCCAATGAAAAGAAAGAAAAAAGGAGGGACAGTTAGAAACCTATTGTAAATGCATAAGGAACTATAGGTTAAGATATGAGATAAATGGACATAATGTAGAAAGCCACAGAGATTACTTTGGAGAAACTATGCACAGCCAGATATAAAAAGATGTACCCAAACATGTCATAAGCTCAGGAAACAAAGAAAAAATTTAAAAGTAACTCAGAGTGGTTCTGCCCTAATTCTCTGGGGTTTAAGAGTGAGGGAAGGGAAAATGCAATCAGGCTTTCAAGTTAGTGTACTGTAGCCAGTATCAATAAAATATAGTTCCAGTCAAACTTGTGGGGTTGTTTTTCTGGTCTGCCCTACCTCAAAAGACTGATACATGCATAAGAAATAGAAGATGAGCATAATCTCCAAGGAGGTTTTGCAACAAGCAGGTAATATCTGCAGAAAGAAAAGTCTGACAATGTTAAAAAAAAAGTTAAGCTTACAAGAGTAGGCAATACAAGTGAAAAACTAAGAGATGGGTAAGACAAAGTTCTTCAACTCCAGCTTTGCTTTGTTCCTCTTCCCAAAGGATCCATTGATGCCTGGTCATCATGAATTAGTTTAAATTCCCAGGATCAAATCAATTATATCTGTGAGCCTTCAAGGGGCTAATGGTCTGTACTAGCTCAGTGGAAAGAGGAAATTAGTAGGTTGGGTGTCACTTTTTTATTAGTTTAGCCATAAATATGTCTACACAGTAGATAAAAGTAACACACAATGAAGACTATAAATTAGACAGAGTTATGGCTAGAAAAACTGTTTAGAACCACTGGCAGAAACCAAAAAGAGGAATTTCAACAAATAACAAATTCCTTTGAGTAGGCATTCCCCCCCCCCAAATGAATATATATATATATATATATATATATATATATATATATATATATATATATATATATATATATATATATATATATATATATATATATATATATATATATCTTCAAGTAACAACCACAACCACAAAACAGAAACCTAACTACAGCTGCAACATCAGCCACTTTAAACCCCTCCAAACCACACAATAAGCAAACTGACACCCACTATAAAAACATGGCACCACCACAAACACGAAGCCGAACAAAAGCAGCACAACTCACCAGCTCAGGTCTGAGGCTGGCAGCTGAGACTAGCCCATCCACTCAAAACACACCCCCAACCAATCAGAACACACACCCCATTCAAAACACACTCCCTCCCAATCAGAACACACCTAATCCCCCACCCAATCAGAGCACACCTCCACCCACAGAACACACCCCCTCTGGCAGTTTAAAAAAGAGGAACAAACAGTCACTACCACATGCTTCTCCCAGAAGAAGGAAGCTGAAGCCACCAGCCTGATGATACTTTGGAGAAACTATGCACAGCCAGATATAAAAAGATGTACCCAAACATGTCATAAGCTCAGGAAACAAAGAAAAAATTTAAAAGTAACTCAGAGTGGTTCTGCCCTAATTCTCTGGGGTTTAAGAGTGAGGGAAGGGAAAATGCAATCAGGCTTTCAAGTTAGTGTACTGTAGCCAGTATCAATAAAATATAGTTCCAGTCAAACTTGTGGGGTTGTTTTTCTGGTCTGCCCTACCTCAAAAGACTGATACATGCATAAGAAATAGAAGATGAGCATAATCTCCAAGGAGGTTTTGCAACAAGCAGGTAATATCTGCAGAAAGAAAAGTCTGACAATGTTAAAAAAAAAGTTAAGCTTACAAGAGTAGGCAATACAAGTGAAAAACTAAGAGATGGGTAAGACAAAGTTCTTCAACTCCAGCTTTGCTTTGTTCCTCTTCCCAAAGGATCCATTGATGCCTGGTCATCATGAATTAGTTTAAATTCCCAGGATCAAATCAATTATATCTGTGAGCCTTCAAGGGGCTAATGGTCTGTACTAGCTCAGTGGAAAGAGGAAATTAGTAGGTTGGGTGTCACTTTTTTATTAGTTTAGCCATAAATATGTCTACACAGTAGATAAAAGTAACACACAATGAAGACTATAAATTAGACAGAGTTATGGCTAGAAAAACTGTTTAGAACCACTGGCAGAAACCAAAAAGAGGAATTTCAACAAATAACAAATTCCTTTGAGTAGGCATTCCCCCCCCCCAAATGAATATATATATATATATATATATATATATATATATATATATATATATATATATATATATATATATATATATATATATATATATATCTTCAAGTAACAACCACAACCACAAAACAGAAACCTAACTACAGCTGCAACATCAGCCACTTTAAACCCCTCCAAACCACACAATAAGCAAACTGACACCCACTATAAAAACATGGCACCACCACAAACACGAAGCCGAACAAAAGCAGCACAACTCACCAGCTCAGGTCTGAGGCTGGCAGCTGAGACTAGCCCATCCACTCAAAACACACCCCCAACCAATCAGAACACACACCCCATTCAAAACACACTCCCTCCCAATCAGAACACACCTAATCCCCCACCCAATCAGAGCACACCTCCACCCACAGAACACACCCCCTCTGGCAGTTTAAAAAAGAGGAACAAACAGTCACTACCACATGCTTCTCCCAGAAGAAGGAAGCTGAAGCCACCAGCCTGATGATGAAGGATGGGATTTCATCGAAACGTTGCTTTTACACCTTCAATTCTACGTGGGGAAAAACCCGAATAACCAAAGATCCATATATATATATATATATATATATATATATATATATATATATATATATATATATATAAACAGGTTAGAGTTCAACATCAGGAAATGTTTCTTACTGTAAGAACTTTCCAACAGTGGAACAAACTGCTTTGGGAGAAGATGGGGTCTCTTTGAATAGCCATGTAGCAAGGAACCTATAAGAGTAAATTCTTACATTGGGTTGGGGATTCAGTTACGTATATAATGTCCAAGGTACCTTACAGGATATATATTTTATGATTCTTTAAAGTAAAATAAAAGCAATGAAATGAAATATACAGGTTAATATTAAATATGTTACCTCACTTCTATTTTGCTAATTTTTCCTATTGTGTTGATAACCACAGGAGTCTCTCCTGTTCTCTCTGTCTCTGACACATAGACAAATATGTATCTCATGAGAAAACTATTGACAGACTAGTAACAGGAAGGCCAGCATTATTTAAGTTTTCCTATAATTAAAGGCCTTTAGTGGGCTGTCCTTCATTATGGAGAAAAAGCAGTTGGGTGAGGTGTGGTAGGAAAAAAAAGAACAAAATGGAAAGAAGGATCAAGCAGACATAAGTAAAATTAAATCTTTTACACAAGGAAAACAGAAAAAGTGATATTCGTACCTCTATTGCTGCTAATTGTGAACAGGTATATAGATACAGAAAGCTGGTGCATGCAAATTTGAATTCCAAAAGAAAATGTTCCTCTTGTTTATTATTATTTTTAACTCCTTAGGAAAATGTTCACTTGCTCAGTTATGTTAAACCCAACTATTCTGGCTTATCTTCAATAATGTTTTTATTTAACCCAGTTGTATAATGCCACCACTCACAACTCTCCTTCTTCTCAACTCATGCTTCCTTTAGAGATAGGATCTCTTTTATAATCCCATGAACATGATAAATAAGGTCTGATTTCTTAACTACCAAATAATTTTTGGTTTTTTAATGGCCATTTTTATATAACTCATATATTTTCTGCTTATTTGTCTGTTTTTGGTTTAGTTTTTGCTCCCAAGAACAAACATCCACTAGTTTCCCCTTTGCCAAGTTGACATTACTGATAGGAACTTTCAAGTCAACTGATTTTTATGTCAAGTAAATTTGTTCTTGCTGTTCTCATTTTTACACTATGGTGCCAGGTTTTAGTATAGCCTCTATGACTACTTCTATTCTAGATTTCAGGTTGCAAGTTGCAATTTCATCTTCTATTTTGCAGTCTGTTTGGGGGACAAAACAGTTGACACACCTATAAAGCCAAATAGAACTTTTTCATTTATTTCATGGAGCTTATATAGGCCAGATTTCCAGCAGATGTTGTTGAAATGGGCCAAAATAGCAGCTGCTTTTCATTTATAGATTCTGTGCACAGTTTCCATCCACAATTTTTTTTCTGCTGGTTGTCACCTCATCAAAAATTAGATTAATATGCAAAGGCAGCATGTCACCGTAAACAGAACAGCAAAGTATCCTTGTTGCTCCATCTAAGCAGGAAATTTGATTTGGAAGCATTTATGGAGATCTCGCCATCTGCTATGGGCCCTTATTTGTTTCTTCATGACACCCCCCTTTTAAATATTAAACTTAATGGGAAAAGGTATTAGTACAAGCATCTGTTTCATAGATTACAAGCATTGCCTGATAGTTTAAATTAACAACAAAAAAATGTTGCAAACATGAAGAAGGGAAACAAAGGGATAGGGAAAGGAAAAAGGAAACAATATATAATGAAAAAATGTTCTTGCTTTTTCTTCATCATCATACGTTTCTTTTAGTAGAGTTGTGTTGGCCTAAGAATTGCTCCATGGTAGTAAAGGATTATGATTTGCTTATGAAACATTTATTACAATCCCAAAGCATAGGTTGGTGAACTTTTCAAAGTTGATCTGACTTACAATTTGGCTGTCATAAGATACTTTTATATCCTGGATGAACTGGAAAACATCCATTCAAATCTGACAGTGGGTCCCTGTGGTCATCGTTATTTTACTTTATTTACCTATAATTTCCAAGGTAGGCAGAGCTTTATGGCATAAATAACAAGCAAACAAAATAGACATCCCTGTTCATAAAGGTTGCAAAAACGTCTATTGTCTCTATTAGTAACCATATAGATTTATCCTTTTAGTTCCTGGATTCGAATTCCTTTCTCCCAATCTAAGTCCACAGGTACTCAAAATTTAAACGTGTCATGTCATTTTCTTGCAATTGCTAGAAAATCTACAGTACCTGTAAAATACTGAAATGCATTGCAGTAAAAACCCTACAGTTTGAATTATGACTTTTCTAGCCCATCCTTTTTGCTCAATTTCACTCTGTCTGTGACTATTAATTAAAGATACCAATCATTTAATAGTAAGTGAAAGATTTCTTGTGTTTCCAAGAACAAATGGTGACAGGCAGAATGTAAAAATGCACTCTGGGTTTAAAGTTTCTGCACTCCAATTAATTACTTACTGTGATATTTGTTTTGCATGATTTTCTTTTCCCAGTAATTGAATGTATCACTGAGTGACTTTAATGTAATGCTTGTTGGCTGACTATATTTGTTACCTATCATCAGGTATGCATGGCCTATAGCTCCTTGGATCTTGCTTGGTATCTGCTGTGCTGATAATTCATTGCTAGTTTCACACATTTTATAGAACGTAGTAGGGAGTAGATAGTTTTGGGAGGCATCAAGTCTTCACCTCTTTATTTTGTGGGTGTATGTGTGCAGATGTGTATATAATCAAAGCAACAATTTGACCCACACTTACCTGAGAGTTAATATTATTCAATATTAAGATAAAAAGCACAATCTCTGCATGCAGAAAATTTAAAGTTCATCTCTAGGTGGTTCTGAAAAGGAGACCCATTGATGATAGGAGTGATGGAGCAAAGCAGCTCTCTATCTTTTTCTTCCTTGCAAAGCTTTTGAAAAGCTGGAAGAGACCTGCATTTTTCTTGCTATTTTCAAGCTTGAGGGTTCTCATCTGTTAGTTTCCTCAAAAGTTTGTGAGGAAGCAGTAATGTATTTTGCATGTCTTTGCTCAGTTCACTTTCTGAATTGAAGATGCAGAAACCACTGCTTCCCTTTGCTGATCCTGAAGAATAGTGACTACTTTGGTTTTCAGCTACAATGTGCCATTGGGGCATGAAGGCTATTGAAAGGGAATCCAAATGTTATCTTAGAAATGTCTTCATCCTCCATGAATCTGGAAGATTTTGTCATTTGTAATAAGGAATATCCAGTGGAAGATGTTCAACTATGGCCCATGAATTACCTAAACAATACACTTAGGATTTTACTTCAACTGATCATTATTTGTTCAACAACAGCTCAACCCAGAGTTTTCACTCAAGGTACAAATGACCAGGCTCAATTTTTCCCACTTTGGACACAGCTCTCTGGAGAAGGCTCTATCTAATATTGGGAAAGATAGATGGAAGGAGAAAAATTAGTGCAGGTTCGCGTCCCACCAGGCTCAAGGTTGACTCAGCCTTCCATCCTTCCAAGGTAGGTAAAATGAGGACCCAGATTGTTAGGGGCAATAAGCTGACTTTGTAATAATGCCGCTTGGGGGGGGCGGCGAAAGCCCTAATAAAGCAGGCATATACATAGAATGAAGGCTATTGCTAAGCACATTGATTTGTGCTTTAGATTGTAAGCCGCTCTGAGTCTTCGGAGAAGGGTGGGATATAAATGGGATTAAAAAAAAGATGACCATCAGCAAGCAGCAAGATAGAAGGCCTCAGTCATAGTGGTGCGGTGTACACCATTGGAAGAGGGACAGACAGTCATGGTGAATATCATATACTGTATCTAGGTGATTACTAGGAGTCAACAACAACTTGATGGCAGAATGAATTGCTCACTTTTGGCGTAGTTGCACATGCAATATAACAGGGCTTCCTGCGAAAGAATAGTATGTATCTTATTAATTTCAGATGTGTTCTCTGAAAGCTTTTAATTTACTTGGCTAGCATTAATCACAGTATCCTTTCTCTTCTCCTCTCTCTCCTCTCTCTCCTATCCATTCCTGATCTCTCCTTCACACTCTCTTCGCTTTAGCAGGATCAACCAACCATCACGTCTTAAACCAGGGTATTGTGGGTTTCTTCTAAATAAATACTTTTGCAGCAAAGCCTATACACTAATGCATTTTTCTTCCTCTACATTAGGGGTCCCCAACTCCCAGTCTGTGGACCAGCACCGGTCTGTGGCATGCCAGAAACTGGTCCGTGCAAACAAGCGAAGCCCCCATTAGGTGGATGCAAGCAGCACATGCAAACATGCCCCCTCCGGTCCCTGGAAAAAACCTCTCTCCATTGAACCAGTCCCTGATGCCCAAAAGGTTGGGGACCTCTGTTCTACATATTCTATTATGCTGCATCCAGACTATGAGCTTTCCTCTTAGTTCCTCACAGTTGCTGGGGTATTTTTGTTACTATACTATTGACAGCTGTTCTCAACACTCATTTTGAACTAGTAAAGGACCATATACAGAAAGGGTTTCCTTCTAGTGACTTTCTTCTAAAAGGAAAGGGCCGTGTAGTTAAAACCAAACTAGTGTGAAAGAGTTGAGAACGGGCATGGAGTTTGATAGCGCCACTTACCAATTTAATTAGGAGATAAGCTTCGGGGAGCAATGCTGAAGGTGCTACCAGGTTCTGTGTCTATTGTGGCACAGACTAAGCTGTTCTTTCCCCCACCTAAACAATGAGAAGATATAAGTGTTTCCAAGTGAAGCTGATTGCTTGCAGAAGAAGATAAAAGACATGCAAAGAAAAAAAACAGGATATCCTGCAAAGAAAAAAACAGGATATCCTCCTGAAAGTATAGTATAATACAGTTAGAATACCTACAGAATAGAACACCTGCGGGGAGAGGAAGAAATGGTGTAGTATATATATAAAGGCATACCCACTGCCACATTTCATGTGAACAAAACTTTTCTAATCAAATAATTACTGAAGAACACTGTACCTAGATGCAATCTAATTTTATCTACAGCAGTAGAAAGCAACAACAATGCATAAGCCTAGACTTATATGGAATGTAATTAGAAAGTAAACTTGATCATATATACTAAAGAAAGTTTCGATAACTATGGTTCGCAGTGGAAGCACCATCCATTTAATCAGAGGTTTTGAAGTAAGTTCCTGCTTTCTGAGGGAACTTCTGCCGATGGCAAATGCTGGAGAACATTGACATTTACTAAGGTCTTAGCTTTTAATTATAGTCAGACATCAGGTTATGAGATAAATCAGACTTTTTTTATTGAAAAGTTTTACAAACATTTTTAAATACAAAAAAGTCAGACTTTAGACTTCATGAGGTCATGAAATGTCTTCTGGAAACCTATATGGACATATACATTGAGCTGAAGATATAGAAAACCACAGATACTAGATGTCATGGTTCCAACAGACAGAGATGAATGAAGCAGAACTCCGAGGCTTGCAAATTCCTCAAAGAACATGTTTATTAGTTACAAAGTATTAGCACGTCAAAAGTGAAACCAAGTCTGGAGACACAAGTAACAATCCCCCAATACAAAGTTAGAAAATCCCACCCCTAAAACCATGCAAGCAACTACATTCCCCAATACATCTTCTTGGTGGGCTTTTTATGCAATGCCCAGCCTGCAGTCTTGGGAGTGGCCAATGACCTTGGTTCCCATGGGACAAAAGATTATTTTGACTAGCAAAGCACCTGGGCAAGCCCCTCCCTCCATTTTATGTGGCAACAGAAAATGAGTGGGGAAAATGGCTGCAGCCATGCTCATTTGTAGAGTTGACACTGGGATGATTCCCACTTATCCATGTTTGTGGATGAGAAAAATCTTTTAAAAAATCCATTCAACCCATATAAGAACTTGCTTTTGCAATATAATTGTAAAAATCTAAGAGAATGTCCTTGAGAGGCAGGAAGTGAAGAGGGCAAGAGATGGGAGGGGTGGAGATGTACTTTCAGACTTGCAAAGTAGTATTAGTACTTAGAATTGGAGCTTCTGGTTTCAGCTATCTGTAAAAGTGGATATCAATTTTTCATTCAAAGTTCACCTCCCCCCCGCCACCTTTACAGTTCAAGAAACTAGAGCAGGTCCCTTCCGAGGCATTTGCCACACCCTTATTTCTTTTGCAGGCTAAATGCCTCTTATCTGACCATTGTCTAGTTGTCATCATTGTCATTGTCTGCTACTGCTGTTGCTCCACTTATCTCACAAGGCCAGTCTTACAAATCATTACCATATTACATCATGGTTGAGAATTATAGAAGTTAATCAATTTCTTAACTCTTATTATCCACCATTTTATTGAAATAACAGTAATGGGAATAGGTTTCATATTCCCTTAATAAAAGGTGGGTGGTTGTTATAAAGGTGTTGTAAGTCCCTAGTAAAGAAGATCATCATCATCATCATAATCATCATCATCATTATCATCATCATCATCACCATCATCATTTTACCATTGTCTATCCGCTGTAGGATGTTTCCAACCTATACGGTGCTGAATATATCTGGAAAAGTAAAAAAGACAACATTTTAATGAACTGTGGTATATGCCCTCAATGCAAATGTAGCAATTTTTATTGGTAGCTGTACCTCCAGTTACAGGTAGTCCTCAACTTACAACAGTTCATTCAATGACCGTTTGAAGTTACAACAGCACTGAAAAAAGTGACTTACGACCGTTTTTCACCCTTATGACCATTGCAGCATCTCTGTGGTCACATGATCAATATTTGGACACTTGGCAACTGGATCATATTTCTGACGATTGCAGTGTCCCAGGGTCATGTGATCCCCTTTTGCGACCTTATGACGAGCAAAGTCAATGGGGAA
Source organism: Vipera ursinii (assembly GCF_947247035.1). Classification (NCBI taxonomy): domain Eukaryota; kingdom Metazoa; phylum Chordata; class Lepidosauria; order Squamata; family Viperidae; genus Vipera; species Vipera ursinii. Next base: position 73,406,230 of record NC_139512.1, read on the forward strand.
GCCAGATTCACTTAACAACCATGCTGTTAATTTAACAGCTGCACCAATTCAGTTAACAAATGTGACAAGAAAAGTCGTAAAATGAGGCAAAACTCACTTAATGAATTTCTCACTCAGCAATATAAATCTGGGGCTCAATCATGATCGTAAGTCAAGCACTACCTTCCATGATTACGAAGTGAGTTTGGACACCGTAACAATAGGAAATGCCACGGTTGTCTCGCGTACTCACATACCAACGTGGCACCTATCCAGATTGGTGCTGGCAAATGCCTGGAGTGGATAGTTGTCTAAGTTGATGCCTAATTCAACCTCTCTATTTTTGCCTAGCTCTCGGGAAACCTATGTGATCCGGCCAGGCATTCATACCGTGGCAGACCGTTCTATTCCCCAGAGTGGGAAAGGTGCAAGTCCACCCACTGAGTTTCTGCCATGGTGAAAGAATCCAGTCTATGGTAAATCACATCACCTTATGAGCATGGAACTGGAAATGAAACAAGGCAGGCTCAGCATGACAGAAGAGTCTGTTTCTTCATGGGATAAAGGATGTCAGATCTCTCAATACATACATCTGGGAACGAAGTGGGACAATTTTTTTCCCAGCACTAGAATAAGCAGAGTGAAATATGTATGCATTTGCCAAAGTTCACAAATGAACACATGGCACTCTTACAAAAGGATAGACAGACGGGCTGTCTTTCATTCCGAAGGCTTCATTGGCTTTTTTGCCATTACCCAAACCCCAGGGAAGGCAGAAAACCCTCTGCTTTCAGTCTGCATTATAATTATTCCATTTGAATTACTCTCTGCCGTGAATAGAGAACTGTAGAACAAGAAACACTGGGATGACAATTGTCCCCTTTCATTTTTTTATTTCAACCTGCAAAGATAATACTGTGCACAAAAATGCCCCGCTGAGCCTATATATGCAGACTAGTCTCTTAACTGGATCCCCATCAGCCCAGTAATAGGCAGACCAGATGGCAAAGTACAGTGATGCTTGTTTAACTCCATACAGCTCCAGCAAAGCTGTGAGTATCCTCTGTTTCAGAGCAGGAAGAAAGACTTCAGAGATGCAATTTTGCTATGGAAAAGTTTTGCTAATTTTCTATTGAAAATCAAAGCACCATAAAAATATTGTAATGAAATGTTTAAAGACTCTGATTAGGTCACTAAATGAACTAAAGCCTGGGTTCCTCTATTGCAGTGCGCTATAAATTGCTTTGTTTGGGTTTGGCTCTTTGCTATCTGGAAATCATAAATCATGGTGATTTATGAACTACGGCTTGTTTTATTTATTCATAACTCTGAACCCATTCATTTAGTATTAAAACAATTGCAATGATTAATACAATGATACAATGTATACTTGGAATTAGGTAGAAACCAGGTTACTACACTTCATTCAACAAGCATTGCTAAATAAAGCCATGTTTTTAGAATTTTGCAGAATTACTTTGCTGGATTAGATTGTGTTTTAAGTGTGTAGACTTGTTGATCTCTGAATATTATTGTACACTGGCTGTTTCAGCACTATCCGTTTTAGAAACTATATAGAAATGAAAATGAGCTCACAAAATCAAAGATTTCCCATTTCCCCATGAAAACCTGGTAGTTAAAGTAATAATCCTTCTGAACATGAAATATTTGTTTTGTTACAACAAATATTGGCAAATTATAAAAAGTAAATGAAGCTAACAACCATGAATTCCATAATAAAATACCACCATGGGCTTCCTTTTGCCTGTCTTTCCTTCTGAATCTATTAAAACCCAACGTCCTTGAGATCAAGTAAGCTGAAAGATAGACAAAGCTTTTCTGCAATCTCACTCTCCATTCTGCTCCATAAGCCTTGGGATAATACTCTCCTGCATCTTATTTTTTTCCCACCCAAACAGCAACTTTTAAAACTTTTCTAATAAGGAAGACATTCCAATGGCCAATTTATTTTCGCCATTTTGCTATTTCAGCAACTTCTTCAGCTTTACCCTAGTTGCTTCTGAAAACAGGGTAACCAGTGTGGTATAAAATTATACATGCGCTATTGTGATACACAGCATACAAAATGATTTCTAGTTAAAAATTGTGTAGAGGGAGTTGAGAGCAGCTTAATTTCTGCCTAGGCTTCATTATAGCCAATGTCCGAAATGCTCCTTTGATGACCAGCTGAGGAATTTTGATACTGAATAGTTACTAAATTCTGGATATCCTTCGTTCAGTTGGATGAGTGCAAGAGTGAATTAGGTTTTACAGCTGGTTGACCAGAGTCTTGGGAAATGAATGAATAAGCCTTTATTACTATCTGTAATGAACCAGCAAAAATCACAAACACTTGCAGAATTACAAGGGGAAAAAATTATGCTTTGAAGGGCAATATGAAAAGACGCCTCTTGCACTGGGGATGTAACCATTATGATAGCCTTGTATGCTGTGCATGGAACAGCAATGCTCTGCTTGTATTAACCCAGGACAACAGCAAAATGTTTTCTTCCCTTAAAGGTAAAGGTAAAGGTTCCCCCGCACATGCGTGCTAGTCGTTTCCGACTCTAGGGGCCAGTGCTCATCTCCGTTTCAAAGCCAAAGAGCCAGCGCTTGTCCGAGGACGTCTCTGTGGTCATGTGGCCGGCATGACTAGACGCCAAAGGCGCATGGAACGCTGTTACCTTCCCACCGTAGTGGTCCCTATTTTTCTACTTGCATTTTTACGTGCTTTCGAACTGCTAGGTTGGCAGAAGCTGGGACGAGTAACAGGCGCTCAGCAATGACCCTATCTAAGTTGAATCTAGGGTTGCTGTAATTCTTTTTAATGAACTCCAAGGAATGGACATTGAATGTTGGAAATGACAGGATGGGATTAATAAAATTTATAATTCTTAAAGCGTAGATAGTCTATATAACTCAATGTTTGTCTGGGCTCCAGATTGCTGAAGGTGTTTTGCCCTTAAATGAGAACCACAAAGTATGCACATCATGAAGAAATAAACAGAGACTGGGAGATTCTTTCAGCTTCCTGATTTGCATTCTAATCGTCTTTCTGTTTCTCTTGAAAGTAGGAAGCCTCCCTATAATTTCTTCCTATCTGTCTTCATCATTTTCTACGCTGTAGTGAAATTCTTCTAAAGAGTCCTATTTCAGTCTGACAGTTTTGCTGAGGGCTGTTTCCAAAGGGGATGTGAAATTCAAATCTCTTGGACAGGTTTTACCTCTGGCCAAAATAAACTGAATGTCGGCAAACTCATTATCGTCAACTTCAGCATCAATTCAGTAGACCACAGAAATGTGAATGTTCTCTAAGTGCTATTAGAGGCCCCTCCTCTACCAATTTATCCTGTTTCTCCTTCTGCCTTCGCATTGCTACAATCATATGTCACACATCTACTTTCCGGGTTCTTCAAAATGCCCCCTTTCTTTTCCTCCTCTTTTAACTTGGTCTCTGAGAGGTGCGGAGGGAGCATACTTCAAAATTTATGGCAAAACCTAAAAATAATGTTAATTTAAATGAAATGAAATGGATATAATTATCACATGACTGTCCTCTACGTATTCAATACATTTTCCCTTCTGTCTCATTAAAAAATAGTTTGACAGCAAGGTAGCAGATGGAAATGCTAAAGATGGTTCCAAAATGAAAACAAAAGGGAGAGTTTTCATTTTCCTTCTTTTCATTTGTCTTCATCTTTGCTCAGTCAAGTTTTCCATCTGCTGCTGGCCTGTGGTGGCATGTCAAAGAGTTTACAGCTTGCATTACAATAGCAGCGATAGGAGTTATTGATTTAAGAATTTTTGACATGCTGGAATTCTGGAAATAGAATCCTGACACACCTGGAGGGCACCAAACTGGAATAGATTAAGATTCATCATATTGCATATCTGATAGTAAATGGTGGCAAATAAAGAAATAGTGTTTAAAGTTTAAGTTAAAGTGAATACAGCAAGGGGATGACAACAACACAAGCACTTTCCAGAGCCAATTTTCCCCCAATGAGTGGCTGGGTGGAAAGACCCCTTCCACAAGGAATGGAAGGACCATCATATTTGAGTCTCACCCAGAATCTGTCAAGGGACCCTTATGCTTTGTTGCTGCACAAAACATCCAGCAATGCTTTGACAGGTTTCTAAGTTTGACTCAGAGAAAGGGACAGGGAATGTTGAGCTTTTATAGAAAAGATGCCAGAGTTCTACAAAAGCAGAAAGTGTGGAAAACAAACTTGACACCAGTCTATCTTTATTGTGTTAATTATAAGTTTAGTAGAGATGGGCTTTGAGAGGTTTCTCCAACTGCATAAAACATTCCAAAGTTCTTAATGACTCCTACTTTTTGACATCGGTTTAGAGGTCTCACTACTGATTCATCAGGGAGGCAATGGGCTTTTCCTTCTAGATCTATAATATATCAATGAATCCTTGAAGTACCCTGCTGTCTACAGAACAACTGGCCAAGGCAATATTACAACATCAACTGTATAGCCAGTGTTATTTCATTCTCCCACAAGTCTCCTGGACAGATTTTGAGTTTGATGGAGGCTCAAAATCAATTCCTGATTTTCACACCCCTGTGTGAATTGTTCATGGCAGGGAGGGAGTGAAATTTCTCACAGATCAAACTAAGATTATCTTTGGTGCTTGGTGCTCTTCTGAGCTTGGTTGTTTTCTTGCAGATGTTTCATTACCCAAACTAGGTAACATCATCAGTGCTCACTGATGATGTTATGTAGTTTTGGTAATGAAACGTCTGCAAGAACACAACCAAGTTCAGACAGCACCAAGGACTCTTCATTTCAATCCTGAGCTACAAATATTCTCCTTTATAAGATCACTTTATTCTTAGCCTGCTGGAAAAAAAAGCATTTCACTAATTAAAAACAACTGTGCCAACTCAGACAACTAGTGGAATTTTATGCAAAAATTTAGAACTGCATTTGACAATTTGACCAGAAGAGCAACCGTGAAGGATCAAGAAAGTCAAGGAACTTGCTGAGTTTGTGAATATCACTGATTTCCAGTTGCATGCCAGATATGTATGTCAGAATAATTTTGCCCTGATCAATCAATCTCAGGAAGGACTTTCTGAAGAATGAATTGCATGGTAATTCATGGAAGAGTTGAAGCCTGGAGGGAATAACAGAGCGAGATAGTTTCACAGCTTTTTTTTGCCAAACTCTCTCTCCTGCTTGACATTTCATGGCCTCTATGGATTCCAATGGTGTGAAGCTCATGCTGATATGCCCAATGAAGAAGTGGATGATTCTTGGAGGCTTCTGGTTTGCGCGCGTGGCGCTTGTGGATGTACAGAAAGAGCTCTCTGCCTGCCTTCCGATCCTTCCTTGGAGGACCCTGAAAAGGGTCAAAAGTCACCCTGGAGGGGCGACCACTGCAAGGAGGCCCTCCCTGTAATTGCAGAAGGGTGGCAGCCCTCCACCTGAATCCAGAGCAGCTCCTTTGGCCTGCAGAAGAAGACACCGGCCATCAAGATGACCGATCATTAAGCCGTTCCCTGCCGAAGGCCCAAAGCACTATCTAGCACAATGAAGCAATCTGGAGGACCTGGGTGAGACCTTACCTTTCTTATTCCCCTAACTACCTTCCTGTGGGACTTTTCCAAAAATTTCCTCCCCTTATTTTGAGAGACCGGCGACTGCATACTTGGGGAATAAATTTTAAAGCCTTAAAAAAAATCAAATGGCTAAGCAAAGAAATTAAGCAATTTTATTTGTACTTACTAAAAACTTCTATTTTTGTGGGGACCTACCACCCTATTTCCTGCTTAAGCTGTGAATTAAGGGGAAAAATAGACTAATTGAACAAAAGTTTTCTATTAATCTGGAAAAAGACTTTACATCTTATTCTATATGCTATTGATGACATCTTGTGGTGAAACATAGTACAGCAAGTAAACTTTTTTTTATTGTGACAGCTGACTGAATAACAGAGCTGTCCTTGATATTATTTTCAAAGATAAGATAAGAATTGGGAACACCTGGCACTGAAAACAATCCTTAGGTATACTGGAGGTGGAAAATCATTGACTCTTATTAAAATAGCCTCCATGAAAAACTCATCTATAAACATCAACGAAATGGAAGAATATATCCCTCCACTTAATTACAAACTGATTTTTGATACACTTTTGGCAATGACTAAGCAAATTAAAGCCAAACTGCAAGATAGGTCTGACAGCTTAAAGCTACCAAATCAAACTTTGACCTTAAATGATGAATTGACAATCCAAAAACAAACAGAAGTGGAAACTAATACTAAGATAGAAGACTTTAAAGAACAACAAACACAATTTACAGAGAACTTTGAAGCCCAAACCTCGATCTCAACTATAAAACCTACATCTCAAAATGCAATGGTACCCAAAGAAAGCAACATTAAGAGGGAAGATATTAAAGGCCTTCAAATATAGTACGTTGAGGACCCAGCCAATTAATTGAAAACCATAACATCAGTTACTACTTTTAACCTAAGCCAGATGGAATTGGAAGAAGAAAAAGACCAGATTGAACTAATGACAATTACATTACACCAAACATTGAAAAATGAACTATTAAAGCAACTCTTCAATGACTACAAAGGGGACAATTTCTTTGCAAAACTGACATTTGGATGCGTCTCCCTGGATTCAAACAATGTGTGTAGGAAAAAAAGGGAGACACATCTGAGAATCTAAAGGTACCAATATGGAAGCCTGATTGGCACAAAAAGAAGGCGAGAGTTAGATTTAAAAAATTAGACCTGTCTCTTTCTTGGGATTTGTAAGAATAGAGAATAACAAATTTCTTTTAATGGGCTAAGGGGAATCCTTAAAAAATATAAACTGATTTTATATTTAGGTTTTAGATTGTTAAGGGAAGACAAAATTAAGCTATAAGAACATAACTCTGAACTATATTATAGAATCTGGAATGATATAATAAAAGACATTATTTTAATAATTGATTAACTATTAAGATGATATATAGAATATATTTGTTGTAATGATATAGATATAAATTGACTTTATATTTAACTTTTAGGTGTTTAAGAGAAAGGAAAGTTGGTTATTAGAATTGATTTATATTATATAATTTAGAAGGATATAACAAAAGATATTTTTCTAATAATTGGCGAATTATTTAGATGATAAATGGATTTTACGTGTAAAAATAAGAATGTATTGAAATGAATAATGTAAGTTCTGTAGACAGGATAAATACTTTTTATTGAAACAGGGAAATTAAGTTTCTTTTCTTTTCTTTTCTTTTCTTTTTTTCTTTTCTTTTCTTTTCTTTTCTTTTCTTTTCTTTTCTTTTCTTTTCTTTTCTTTTCTTTTCTTTTCATATATATCTTAGGCTATTCCAGGTTATTCTATTGCAATTAGGTAAAACTTAAAAATAGGATATGGATATGTATAAGTGAAAATATATTGAAAATTCTTCTAATTGATTATGTCACAATTAGAAATGTATTAATTTGATTAATTTGATTATGTCAAAACTAAGGGAATCAGAGAGGGAATCTTTGTTGATGCAACTTGAACTATTACAAATAATTTGTTATTTGCAATTGTTTACTTTTGTACCCAACCACCATATTGCTTCGCAAATATCTGAATGTAAAATTTAAAAATTAATAAAACTTGTAAAAAAAAGAGAAGTGGATGATTCTTCAATAGAGAAACAAAAAAAGTGGGACCTTGGATTGTGTTTTTACTGCAGTGAACTAGGACACAGCGTGGTGGTTTACCCCGCTACGTTTCCTTGTTTGGAGCTGGTTGAAAAGTGTCCTGCCTATGAAAACATGGGTCATCTTGTGACTAAAATGCTCAGAGCATGCCAACCCTTTTTATTTTGGTAACTTCACAGCCCCCTTTTTCCAATAGCTCCATGGGTGGCCTTCAGATAATTAAAGGAAGTTCCAACATCCAACACCAGTTAATTGCATTTTGGAGTCTACATTAGACTTTGTACTTCCATGGACTTGGAAATCCAGCTGTCATCTCTTTAGGCATCTCATGCAACTCCCAAAGTCATCCATGAGCCTTATTGTTCCACTTGCTCCCATAATTGTGAAAAAAATATTATATGGAGGTGAGGATGCTTCATGGCAGATCTTTAAAATCAAGTTCTATCCTGTGATAGATTAGTCTTCTGTAGCTGAGAATAACTTGCCACAAAGAATTTTTGTAACTCTATTGGAGTGCCTCTCTGCACATCTCAGTTGTCTTGGGAATAAACTGGCTTCAGACATGTAATTCTGATATTCACTGATACCAAGGAACTATTTCTTTTCTTTTTCAAAAATATCAACAATACTATTTGCAAGTAGAGCCTTGGCGGAGCAGTGGGCTGATGCCTCCTTAAGTAACACCAGCTGCCTGCAATTAGTGCAGGTTCGAGTCCCACCAGGCTCAAGGTTGACTCAGCCTTCCATCCTTCCGAGGTAGGTAAAATGAGGACCCAGATTGTTGGGGGCAATTAAGCTGACTTTGTAATAATGTCGCTTGGGGTGTGTGTGAAAGCCCTAATAAGCAGGCATATACATAGAATGAAGGCTACTGCTAAGCTTGTAAGCCGCCCTGAGTCTTCGGAGAAGGGCGGGATATAAATGGGATTAAAAAAAAGTGTCTGACTCGTATCTTGCTCTCTTCCCTGCTTCAACCTTATTTCTTGTCAGAAAAGAACACAAATTTTGCTGATGTTTGGGGGGAAGGGAGGGAAGAGGAAGCAACTACCTTGCCTCTTCATTGGGCATGTTGTTGTATCACTAACATAATATCTGAACCCAGATCCCCATTATAAGGCAATATACTAGGTCAGAGAGAGCCATTTTAAAAAAAAAAAACTTCTGGGCAACATTTTGAAGAAATGATTAATTCTCTCTGCTTCCTCTCCTGCATTTGCTCCCTTATAAGAAAATTAATTCTTCCTGACTATGATTACAGTATAGCCTTCTAAACTCTGTGATGATTAGGGACTATTATCCACTGCCTCTAATTGCAGATCTGCTGGACTGCATTCAGAAACATGTATTTTCATTAAATTGGACTCAAGAGGAGCTTACGGTTTGATTTAGATATAAGAGGGACATGAATTCTTAACAGCCTTTGACATTTAATATGGCAAATTTGAATTCACAGTAACGCCCTGCAGTGATCTCTGGATTAATGAATGAGATATTCTTAGATATTTATACAGATGTAGTAGTTTATCTGAATGAGATTTTGATCTTTTTCAGAAAACTCTTCTCTGCATTCTACCCAGGTCAACACCTATGTGAAAACAAACTCTATTCTAAGATTTATTTATTCGTATTTTAATTTGTATGGCCACCTATGAATCTGAGCTAGTTGCCACTGGGTGGCTGACAACAGTTAAAAATACCATATAACAGTGTATAAGAATAAAACAAATGCATACATAATTGGCCACTAAGGTGAAAACCAAACAATCAACAGCCAAATCAGCATAACTATCACACAGGCTCAGTCACACATCCAGACCACCAAACTTGGTGACACAACCAGGTCTTAAAATTCTTGCAGAGTCAGGGCTAATCTAATTTCTGGGTAAATGATGTTTCAAAGGGCAGGTGCCACAACAGTTAACTCTGTTAACAGGGCATGATCAAATAACATAGATGGGACCTGGAAGATACCTCTTCTGCTGGGTGGGATGAGATGGGTAGACATAACTGGGGAGAGGCAGTCCCTCAATTAAGCCAGCCTCATGCTTTAAACAGCATTACTGCTCAATATCAACATCTTGTATTGAACCTAGAAGCATATTGACAACTAATATGGCTTCTTCCTAGTGATAATCAGCTTGGGGGTTGGGGCTTGCCAGGGTAAATTGGTGGAAAGGTTGTGGGGTGTGCATGTTCTTTGCCACTTCCCAACATTGCTTGATGTCAGAGTAATCCTTCCAGCAAATCCAATATTCAAGCATCTAGAATTCAAAACATACTCCATCTCATCTTCCTCTCCCATGTTTTTAAGAATCAGTCTTTCTTCAGTATAGTGGATCCTTTCAAAGTTATGCTAAGATAGGAGGTGAATTAATTTGCCACTCTTAAGGACTGGGAAGGTTGGAGTTGGCATGGCCTAGTTTCAGATGCCTACTCCATAGGTACAGTCAAAATAATATATATATAACTCATGTTTGCACTGAGACCAAAGTAGATATTCCCTCTCCTTCATTACTATACGCAAGAATGATAGGAGCAAATTCTGCCAACAAAGCCTCACAAGGCATCAGTGAAAAGTCTTTGTGAATTTATTGTGGCATTAATGTAGATGGAAGTCAAAGCTCTGGAAGGACATTTAAGGTTGATACTTTTGGGTGCCAATTTCTGTGCAGTTTGAAAACTCTGCACTCCTTCACTTACATATCTAAATTTGCTTAGGTTCTGCCTCATTCTTTGGTCATATATTTCCAAATGCCATGCTGAGGAAAAATAGTGCATGAAATCAGATCTATTTATATTCATACTAACCTATGGAGAATTAGTCTTTCCCTCCTTAACCTGTGGTGTGATGTTGAACTGGGCTAATCTCAGAAGCTTAATTGTAATACATCTGGTTTGTACTTGAGTGGGAGACCCCCTAGCAACTGTCAAAGCTCAAGGTTAGATTGAGAATTTGAAAAAGCACCTTAGATCAGGGGTGTCAAACTGCCGCCCCCTGGGCTGGATACGTCATGCCAAAACTGCACCCACCCCAGCTATGGCAATGGGGAAAAAGTCACTGTTGTGTACTAAGTTCATTGTGCAGGAATGAAGACGAGGTGAGTGAGTTCAGCAAAGATCATGGTTTATTGCTTGCAGGATCTGAACTAAGGAACAGGGCTGCACATGCAGCAATTTATACCCTGGCCTCTAGGTGGCGGCCAATAGGTTTGAAGCAACCCATTGCTGCCCTAGAGACAGCCAATAGCGGCACTGGAGACAGGTTGTCTGAGGAGCTGGGAGCTGTTAGCCAGCTTCCCTGCTCAAACAGCCTTCCAGCATTTACCATGTGGTGTTCCCTTAACAAAGCAAGCCCAATACATTACACCCCTCCCCCCTAGAATGAACAAACATTATAGCAACAACAGACAGTAATTACATCAATACAATTTTACAAAAGGTATAACAATGGTGTGAGAAAACAGGTTTCCTCTTAGCTAATACAGATGTTTCCTAGCTAGCAGCTCAATAAGGTACTTACAACATTATAGCTTCATTATTCAGGACAATCTTGTAGATAAGCAGGCAGTACAATAAGGTACATAAAACATTATAGCTTTATTATTTCAGGACAAAATCTTGCAGATAAGCAGGAGGTTTGCAAGCCCTTGTGGAATGCCTGGGGGACCCAGGCACTTCCTGGCCTACCAGTTTGCCCGCCGGGCTGGGTAGACCAGTGTCTCTCAGTTCAAGCGATTCAGGATGGCTCGGTGATCTCTGGCTGGCTTTTTCAGGTTGGCCCACCCCAGAGTCAGTTTGTTCAGCAGAGTTAGCAAGTGGCTGTAGAACTCAGGTTGGCTTTCTCCATCAGGGGACCCATGTTGCACTTCCGGGCTTTCCTCCCCTACGGCCAACTCCCCATTGCTTTGGCTGTTTGAGCCTTCACAGTCTATGCATGGATCGGCCTGGCTGCCAGTTTGCAGCCCTTGGTAAGGACTTAAGATGAAGTCCTCACTTTGTGGCCATTCTGGAAAATGCTTCCTAAGCTGATCAATATGGTGACAGACAACTCGCCCGCCCTCTAGGCCCACTTCGTATGAGAGAGGGCCTCTTTGTCAATTTGAGCATAATTACGCTCAGCAGAGGACAGTGTCCTTGAATAAAAAGCAATTGGAACTTGAGTTCCATCTTTCTCTAAGTGACTTAAGACTGCACCCACCCCATATGGAGATGTGTCACACGCTAAGCAAACTGGTTTAGACTCCTTGAAATGAGTGAGGGTGGAACTGACCGACAGCAGTGCCTTCAATTCCTGAAAACTTTTTCGTGAATGCTATTCCACTTCCATGGAGCATTTTTATCTAAGAGTCTGTGAAGCGGCTCCGCCACTGTGGCCTTGTTAGGAAGGAACGCATGGTAAAAAATGCTTTCAGCTCTCCTTTTGTTTTAGGGCTAGGTGCCATCTGAATGGCTTTTACTTTAGACTCAGCAGGGTGGATGCCATCAGTATCAATGTGAAACCCCAAGAATTCAGTTGAAGGGACCCCAATACTGCACTTATTCTTTTTAAGTTTGAGGCCTGCTTCTCACAGCCTTTGCAGGACAGCTCTGAGCCTCCTTGCTAGCACCTCAGTGGATTCTCCGGCAATAAGCATGTCATCAAAATAGGGGCAAACCCCCGGAATGCCCTTGAGTGTATGTTCCATGATGCCCTGAAAAATGCCTGGAGCTACACTGACCCCAAATTGCAGGCACTTTACTTTAAATGCCCCCCTGTGGGTTACAATTGTCTGTGCTGCAGCCGTGGCCTCATCAACAGGCAGTTGCTGATAGGCCTGAGCCAAATCTAATTTCGCTAAAATAGTGCCACCCTGCAAGGATGCCAGCTTGTGGCTTACTACTGGAACTGGGTATGCATGTTGTTTGAGGGCCCGGTTTATTGTGCATTTATAATCTGCACAGATTCTGACTTCTCCATTGGCTTTTAGTGGTGTTACAATAGGAGTTTCCCACTCCCCACCATCTACTGATTGCAAAACGCCCTGTTCAACAAGTTTATTTAATTCAGTGTCTATTTTTTGCTTGAGGGCAAATGGTACCCTACGAAGCTTAATCCTGAGTGGCACTACATTCGGGTCTATTGGAGGGCCCGTGTATGTTCCCAGAGCTGAATCAAATACATCTGCAAATTCCTTGCATACTGTCTCTAGACTTGCGACTTGTGTCCAGTTGATTCCGGTTACTTGGATGCCTAGCCCATCAAACCAATTGAGCCCAATTAGACTCGTTCTCTGGCCCCCTACTACAACAACATCCAGGTGCCCTGAAAACCCCTTAAATTTAACAGTTAGGGTGGCTTCACCCTTGACTGCGACTCTGGCATTTTGGAAATCAGTTAGTACGATGTCAGAAGGCCTCAGCTTTGCCCATCTCTTACTGTGACTACAAACAAAATTAAATGTTTCAAGGGAAATAATAGAAACGGTGGAGGCTGTGTCCAGCGCCATCTTACAGGGGACCCCTTGCAGCTCCACTTGAAGTCTATACCTGGGCTTAATCGGGTGGCAGGCCCCGGTATGGTAAACGCTTCTGCAGCTGGAGCAAAACCCCATGCTGTACCACCCCGGGGCCCCAGTACCTCTCCTGGTCGGCTCTTCCAACTGGCGATTCGCAGGCAGGTCCCTCTGGCGACCTCTGCAGACGGACGCGATGTGGCTGGTCTTCCCGCAGGCCCAGCACGTGGCTGTCTGGAACATACAGTCTAAGCGTTGGCGGCGGCCACCACAACCTGGACATCTAAGAAAGGGATTTGCCTTGTAAATAGTCTCTTGTTGCTTGTTGCTGTGACGCTGTTTGTTGGGTTGTCTGTGTAACTTGTCGACTTCTGTGTCAACTCTGCGAAGGATACGGACTCCAACAGCATTGGCGCGAACAGGTTCTCGGCTAAATCGAACATTGCTGGGCTGCACACACAGAGTAGTGTGGCGGCCTTTAGTCCGTCCTCGGCGACCTGGTTCACTCGAAGGAAGTTCTCAACCTGGGACAGGTACAAGGGCCACTCTTCTGGCTGCTTGATGTTGAATTCTCTCAGCTTTCCGAACTTGGGCATTCTGCTGGTCTTCGTGGCTGGTTCTCAGCGTCTTCAAATCCTGCTCCTCTGTTGCCCAGGGACTGGTCCTGTGAGAGCGTGGTTGCTAGCATGGCTGAGCTAGCCAACCGTGTGGGGGGGAAAATTGCTTTCCCGCCAGGCATGCGCTACCTCTCCCCTAGTGACTTTCAGCTTCAAAGGAGAAGCAGTGTTGTGTACATCGCCAGTGTTGTGTACTGGGTTCATTGTACAGGAATGAAGATGAGGTGCGTGAGTTCAGCAAAGATCATGGTTTATTGCTTGCAGGATCTGAACTAAGGAACAAGGTTGCAGATACAGCATTTATACCATGGCCTCTAGGCGGCAGCCAATAGGTTTGAAGCAACTCATTACCACCCTAGAGACAACCAATAGTGGCACTGGAGACGGGTTGCCCGAGGACCTGGGAGCCATTAGCCAGCTTCCCTGCTCAAACAGCCTTCCAGCATTTACCACGTGGTGTTCCCTTAACAAAGCAAGCCCAATACATTACAGTCACGATACGTCGTGACACATCATGTGACATTACGAGTTTGACACCCCTGTCCTAGATTAACACATTGAGAAACATTTCTTGGTTGTTACCAAGAATGTCACATGGACATGTCCAGAAAATCATAATGAGCTTACCTTCCTTTTCACTTTCATCTTCACTTCCAAATGCTGACACCCAGTCTCCAAGCTAACTTTGTTTTCCAAATAAGGTGTAGCATTCCATTAGCTCTAATGTCTTTTAATCTTTCTGTACTTTTATTCAGCCAAGTGTAGGATTTGTTTTCTGCGGAACTCAAAGGCTGGCATGGCCTTTCAGAAAAGATGATGGGCCATGACCTGTCCTTCCTTGCAGTCAGCAGGAGCAGCCTATCAGAGGGGCTTCTGAATGAAACTTTATTGTAAAGTACAACCATGTATACATTGAGATTGACTGAGCCTCCCTTCGTGCCCCCACCCCCAAGTTACAGTGACACAAACCCTCCATCTTATTACACCATGTGAGCTAATTGCTGTAATACCTCAGTCAAGACACCTCTTTTGTGAGCACATTGTGCCAGAAAAAAGTTTCAGGAGGTTAAGTGGGGCAGCTACTTCAATAGGAGAACTGCTTAGTGAGGACTTACATAACTTTTTTACCAGCACACTGGCAAAAATGTCATCTGGCTCTAATGGGGTCTTTTAACTGATCTCAGTACACAGCCACCTACTGAGCAGCTGCAGATGATCTATTGCTCTGTACTCTGCATGTCCTGGAGGGGAAAAAAAGGAACCACTGAGAATGTATAGATTGCTGGATTCTTTCCAATTCATTATACAAGAACCCAGTTTTAATCAGTAAACTCTTAATGAAGGAAATATTTCAGATAATGCTCCAATTTTTAACCATTATGCGCTTGTGGTTTCACTTTGTCTAAGAAGTAAGAACTCTGAGTTTGGGTGCTGGGTAGCACTCAGTGTTTTGCACGCAGACAAGCAGGACTATACCAGTTCTCCTTCCCTTGCAAGCTTTCTGCACCTTTAAATTATGATCTGGCCGATCTGTCAATTTTCTGAAGCTGGTTTTCTGGGGGTGGGGGTCTGGGATGGGATGGGCATACAGAGGGAAAGAGTACGTGCTGTCTTGGAAAGGCTGCTCCATCTCCACCTAGCTGAAATTATCATCTCAAATTTGTTCACACCCTGGCCAAGGAAGCCTTGCAACAGAACTAGGATAGTTTGAACTACAAATTAAGAGAATGAGTATGTCACCAAATAGCTCCTGTAGCTATTAATCTCCTTATAGTCTTTGCAACATGTTGTTCTGACCACAAGGTAAGACTATTTTATAGGACAAGTGATGAAATCAAATCACTTTGCCTGTTGAAGCATTTGTCTGAGATTGTGTTGATTATCTGGTAAGCATATATCCCACTTACATATTGATTAAAGGTCCTCACCTTCTGTTCAAGGGCCTGCTTTTTTCAAGCATGGTTATACACTGCATTTTCTGCTCATAATATTGAGCAAAAAATGGATTTTGCTGGAAATAAGTAATTGGATGAAAGAAAACAAAAAAGGGGAAGGAAAAATACCACTTATTGTGTTTACACAAACCCAAAAGACTCCTTTCTGAGTTTTATTTTATTTACAGCCTTCTCGCTGCAACATAATGGAAAACAGACTCCTACCCATTTTTGCTGATGTATAAAAACTGCCACAGCTCTTCACATTACCCAATAAATGCACAACAGAAATGGGAAGGTAATGGGCACTTGACGCAACCTATGAATCGATGCATATCACTCACAGTACATTGATTGCCAAAATTAGTTAATTCAGGAGGAATACGATAATCCTCAGATCCAGGCATAAATCTTTCCAAAACCTGCATGCATTACTGCCATTGAGTCAAACGATAGTTATCTATTAGGCTGCTCAACTCTCTGCCCTCCTGATTTAGATGCTAGTCATTTTCCTGCTTTCACTGAAATGGATATATATCCCTATTAAATCTGCCAAAGAGAATCCAAATGGCAGCATTCAATAATATTGAGGTAATCTGTTGCATTTATTTACTGAGCCTCTTCTAAGGATTATAAATCCCCAATTACATGGTGTTGCCTCCTTCGTTATTTATTTTAATGAGAACTAATGATCTTGCAAGGGTGTCTGTAAGAGTGGTTGTCTCCCTCTGCTATCAATCTACATCTTTCATGGTACTCCCCCCACCTCCTGTTGCCCTGGTGGTTTGAAGAAAAGATGCTAAACTCTTACGAATGGATTCCTTGCTCCATTAAAGACCATTTGTGGCCACCTTAGATGTTCTTTCAAATGACCCTGTTGGAACAAAAGCATTTTGTGTACTAAAATGTGTTGGAGCTGCAGCTATCGATCTCAGTGATACTTGAGTAATCAGATCATTTTAAAAAATTATATGATAATGCTGGAGCCACAAGTGCCGGAGCCTTCCATAAGTCAAGAATGCTTGAATTTTCTCCCTCGGCCCACAGGTTGCAGGGCTGACTATTATTAGACTTAATACATTTTTAAAGCACCTTTTATAAAGTACGTTTCCAATTTTGAACCCGTTTGCAACTGTGTAATTCTCAGAATACTGGTCTGTATGAATAACTTTGTCTTCTGAAGAACATTGTCCCATTGGCTGGATTTTACTTTAAACCTTTAGATTAGAAGAGTATGTTTATTCATAGATGAATGAGCAAAGCACTTTATTTTGCCCAAGATCCATTGTCTCCTAGGAATTTTCTGTCCCTTCCCTTCCCTTCCCTTCCCTTCCCTTCCCTTCCCTTCCCTTCCCTTCCCTTCCCTTCCCTTCCTTTCCCTTCCCTTCCCGTCCCTTCCCTTCCCTTCCCTTCCCTTCCCTTCCCTTCCTTTCCCTTCCCTTCCCGTCCCTTCCCGTCCCGTCCCGTCCCATCCCATCCCATCCCATCCCATTAGTGTGATGCTTTAAACCATTACATATTACAGTACTATACACATAATCAGTTCTGCTGTGGAACACCTACAGACATAG
Organism: Vipera ursinii; assembly: GCF_947247035.1. Lineage (NCBI taxonomy): Eukaryota > Metazoa > Chordata > Lepidosauria > Squamata > Viperidae > Vipera > Vipera ursinii. Next base: position 73,423,512 of record NC_139512.1, read on the forward strand.
AGATATTAATAGTGGAAAGGATGCGTTCTTGTCTTTTTATTACTAGTACTGTAGTATTGTATGTAAGTTATTGTATGTATATGTCCCACATACATATTGTATGTATGTCCCACATTCATATGTACTGATGATATTACCTAGTTGGGTATTGAAACATCTGACAGCTAAGGTAAGAGGGCATCAAAGACCCTATAGTTCAACCTTACATATATTCCCTTCTATTGAAGGTGATGGTGATTGTTACGACAATAACAAAAACGAATAAAAGTCAATAAAAGGCTTTATTAAGGCACAAAGTTCTAATTAAATCTCTGTTCAATTTTTGTACATATATTTATTTTTTAAATTTACACTCATTTCAACTAGTATTTGGTTAGTCAAGATTATTTCTTTGTAAGCCACCCTGAGTCTTCGGAGAAGGGCGGGATATAAATGGGATTAAAATAAAAATAAAATAAATAAAAATAAATTTGTTACAAATACCAAATTAATGCAATTACTATACAGGCAGTTGTTGACTTATGACCATAACTGAGTCCAAAATTTCTGTAGTTAAGCGAGACAGTTGTTAAGTGAATTCTGCCCCATTTTATAACCTTTCTTGCCACAGTTGTTAAATGAACCACTGCAGTTGTTAAGTTAGTAACACAGTTGTTAGGTGAATCTGGCTTTTCCATTAACTTTGCATGTCAGAAGGTTGCAAAAGGTGATCACATGACCCCAGGAGCCTGCAACTAAGTATGAATCTGTTTCTAAGCGTCTGAACATTGACATGTGACCATAGGAATGCTGCAATGCTTGTAAGTGTAAAAAATGGTCAAAAGCCACTTTTTTCAGTGCCGTTGTAACTTCAGTCACTAAATGATTTGTTGTAAGTCGAGGACTACCTATACTCGCTTTTCTATGCAAATAACTCCATGATTCAACTTTACCAGTTGAATCTTTACTAGTTACACACATTTACTAAAATATCTTAGAAGAGTTTCGCCAAGAGCTAGAAGAGATCTGAATTTTAATCTACACCAAATTGATGTACTAGGGCTAATCCACAAGTGAAATACAAAGTGAAACTTGTATGCCAGTCACCCTGCTTTTATTGTATTTATAAAACCATGATTGCTACTCTGATGCTTTTGCTGTCTTACTGTCTGTAAGCTACTGTGACAATATAAAGAAACAGACCCAGCTTCCTTATGCAGACTCATCTTCCTTATATAGGTTTGGAAAGTGCCTTCTTGACTGTGGCCCCCTCCTTAAGGAATACCTTATCCCCAGACATAAAGGCACACTGGCACTCCTTGCTTCTAGGAATTAGATTAAATCAGTCCTTTCCAGGAAGCTTTTGACTGTTAGTTCATATGTTTATTGTTGGGGGCTTTTGGAGTTGTTTTGTATTGTACTTTGAATTATTGTACATCACCCAGATATAGTGTGTGTGTGTGTGTCTGTGTGTGTGTTTTCCTTTGAGTCAGTTTTGATTCCTGGCAACTGCCTGGAAAAGTTCTTACAGTTTTCTTGGCAAGGGATTTCAGAAGTGGTTTGCCACTGCTTCCTTCCTAGGACCGTGAGAAAATGGTGCAAAGTCACCCAGCTGGCTTTCTGCCCAAGGCACCACTACAACTCAGTCTTCCAATTCCTACCTTGATGCTTTAACCACTACTCCAGACTTTGGTGACATCTGTAAAATATTTAAAACAACAACAACAAATAATTCCTTCAAGTACCTGAGTTGGGGCTGATAGATTTACATGCAACGGACTTATCATAAGCCTCCAACAGGTTTGCCTTCAACTGGAAGAAGGAAAAAAAACCCACACATCTTTTTAGTTTTTCTCTTTTTTCTACAAAAGTGGTTGTTGTCTTCATTGTGGCTCAAGAGTGAAGGGAATGAGCAAACAAACACTCTGGGGTAACAGATTATAGCAAACATATGCCAGGTTTTGCTTTGTTTCACTGGCAAAAAGCAAAGTGAAATGACACAATGGGTCCACTGGGAATGCATCCAGTCACCTAACACAGTGGGGTCAAGCTGGAAGAAGAAAGCTAAGGCAATTAGGTTATCAGGTAAGTACGCTACAACAGTGGCAGTAATTATAGAAGGCTGGGAATCTTTTGCTCATTGGAATCTCATATAGACCTTCATTCAGAGGTAAGCCCTGAATTAATACAGGAGATTCCCAATGACATAATGTAACTTTTTGTAATCAAAGGGATTTCCCCCCCCAGATATCTAACATAGGTTAAGAGCATTAGGGAACTACCAGAGGACTGGAAAAGAGCTGATGTGGTTTCAATTTACAAAAAAAGAAAAAAAAATTGATCCAGGAAGCTACAGACAAATAAGCCCAACATCAATACTTGGGAAGGTCCTGGAAAAAATACTGTGTTTCTGTGACAATAACGCCCACCCCAAAATAAGCCCGGGGGGGTAGGCGTGGTCAGCATAGGAGGCAGCGAACATGCGGGGCCCGATGGTGTCCAGCAGTAGCCACAGCCCATGCAGCACAGGTAAGTTTGAGTGTGGAGGCAGAGGCGGGAGGGAGGCAGGTGATCCAGATGCGTTGTGCAACCGTCTGGCTCACGGAAGGCTTGCATGGCGGCACCAGCACCAGGTGGAGGCAGAGGCACAGGGGGAAGAAGGTGATCCAGATGCGCTCATGGGAGGCTCATGGGAGGATCACGCAGTGGCACTGGCATCAGCCAGAAGCAGAGGCATGGGGGCAGGCAGGCAAACCCGATGCACCGCTCACTCCATCCCACCATTTCTTGGCTACCTTATTACTGTTCTGGAAGTCCCTCAAGACTTAGCTCTGTCATTAGGCCTGGGGAATCCCTGGAGATCAGTATCATTCTAAGATGGCTCCACAATTGCAGTTAATATTCCCTCTTTCCTGTGCCTTATATTTTTAACAACGATTATTTTATATACTTTAGCAATGACTTTTTAAAATATATTTATTGTTTTACTTCACTGTTGTATACCACCCAGAGCTCGGTTGAAATGTTTTTGTTCATTTCAGCTTTGCATAAAGACACAGTCCAACTGGTCTGTGAGGAAGACCACCTGTTCTGTGTTGCAACAGATCCTCTTAGTGCAGGGGTCCCCAACCCCCCCCCATCCCTGGTCTGGTACTGGGCTGTGGCATGCCAGCAAGTGGTCCACACAAACAAGCAAAGCCCCATCCATGGGATGCAGGCAGCACACAAAACCATGCACTCTCCGGTCTGTAAAAAACCTTTCTCCATGGAACCAGTCCTTGGGGACCTCTGTCTTAATGGATCCAAGTGTTCCATTGCTGGAGAGGCAGTGATCGGCATCTCTATGCAACAGCTTGTGATTTCCTTGTTTTCCTACTAGTCCTTTCCCTTAGAGCACTCTTTCGCAACCTTGGCAACTTTAAGGTAAATGAACTTCAACTCAAAGAATTCTCTAGTTCCCCATGGAGAACACTGCCCATGGTGCCTTGAGAAAAGGGCCTTAACTTTCTTCTGAAAAAAAGTTTTTACTTTGCTGAGCACATTTACCCAAAACACATATTTTTTCTGGTGGGGAAGTGAACATTTCAGTCATGTTGGCCTGGATACTTGCCTTTCAACTTATTCCTGATTTTTGTTCCCTGCAATCTTATTGCTACTTCATTGTTTTGATCCATAGAGTTGCAGCCTAGAATTTAAAAGGAATCTATGGGTACTTGAATTTTCAAAATGCGCTGTGCTTCATTTTTTATTTCATGTCTAATAAACTGGAGCAATGAGTATAAGGTTTTAGAAGATAATGGAGACTCAGACTGCAATCTTAAACCTAATGGGATTTATTTCTGAGCAGACGTTTTAAGATTGCATATTCAGCTGATTAAATCCATCCAGAACATTCTGAAAGAATTTGTGTGCCTTTTATAAAAGCATAAAAAACTGTTGGATTTAATAGAACTTAAGGTTTTAGGAGATGAGGAAAAAAGGGGTTGGGGAATGAGAAAACATGCACCCTAATTAACTTGTGGCACTTTATCAGACTAAGATGAAAAAAACAAAATGCCATTTATTAGAAGTGTTTTCCAGATTCTTCAGTTACCCAAAGAAGTAATTTGTGTTCAGGATGAAAATTGTTTTAGTTCTTAAGCAGTTCAAAAGCTTTGGAAGAAAATAATTGAGGCTTCTATGGCACAATTTCAAAGGAGGGTGTAACTCTTAAGGGGGGAAATGTGGTCTTTTGATGGAATAAATAGTATCTAGCACACTTCTAAATGTAAGACATTACTGCTCATTAACTCAAATCCCAAACAAGCGGCAAAGTGATTTTATTCATCTACTCATCCACCCCCAAATTATATTTATACTATGTCTTTCCTTTCAGAAACTAAAAGATGCGTATATGTGTCACCTCTCATTTTATCCCTGCATTGACAGTCTTCTTATCATTATTATTTATACTTTAATCAACTAAAAACCATATTTTAAATATGTTCTATTACCGGCTGACAGAATATTGTTTATAATTTCAAAAACCTGTGGAGTATAGTTATGTAAAAACTTTTTTAAAACTATCAACCTAGTTAATTAGTATGATTCTATCAACATTTCACCTTGAAAACTCAAATTGGTGACAAAATCAGTGAACAAGTAGCTGATCTGAGCCAATCCAAAAGGTTACCTTGGTTAATGGTATCCAAAGCTTTAGAGAAGTCAAGTAAGGCAAGGATGGGTGCAATCTACATCCTGTCCTCACCAGAGATTATCCAAAAGCACAACCAATGTGTCTTCACATACCCAATCATGAAACATGACTGAAAGGGATCCAGATAATTCACTTCATCCAAAGTCCTCTGAAGCTGCTACACAACCACTTTCACAATCTCCTTCCCCAAAAAGGGGAAGTTAGATATGAAAGAAAATTGTCCACTTGAGGAGAGGGTGAACTAAGGCCTCCTTAAGAGTTGAAGGAACAATTACCTCACTCAAGGAAGCATTAACCATCACTAGAATCCACTCACGTAACATCCCCCACCCCCGGGTCACTGTAACCAGCCAGGAGGGGCAGGGTTCTAAATAGCAAGTGTCTGGGTTCACAGCTCTAAGGACCTTATCCACTTCCTTAGATCCAACAGATTCAAAACCTTACCAGATAACAGGGCAAGATTCATACTAGACACTTCCACTGTACCTGCAACAAAGCCAACATCCAACTGAAAATGAATCTGAGAAATTTCACTCAACAAATGCTGGGAAAATTCACCTGCGCCCCGTGCAAAAGATTCTTTGAGCCATCCTTCCCAGGAGGGCTTGGATCACCTGAAACTGGGCTACGGAATGGCTATCTCTGGATGCAATAAAAGCAGAGGAGTAACAACACTTTGCCACCTTTATCACCATTAGCTAGGCCTTCATAGGAGCTCTAACTCATGTTTGGTCATGTTTGTCCCTTGTCAAATACCAATGAGATCTTCACTTTCTCTCCCTCAGCTGTTCTGCAAACAACGGAGAGTGCTGGAATGCCCATAGGAAGATGGTCACATAGGCACAATTTGATCCAAAGTCTCATCTGCCCCCTTATTCCAAGTGGTGATCAAAGCTTCAGATGGCCTGTGCAGCAAACCAGCGGGAACAACCCTCAGTTCCCTCTGGAACCCACCCAGGGCCATTACTCGCTGGGGACAGGCCAATCCAATGGGTCCAGCTTTTCTACAATGGATAGTGGTGCTAGACAATCCCAACATAATCAAGGCATGATCTGATCATGACAAGGGGATACCCAAAGCTCCCCAAATTTCAGATCACACAGTGACTGTTCTGACAAGAACTCCAGATAGAATTTTATCTTATCTACCGGTATATTCTATTCAAATGTCTTCCTAATATACTGATAAATGTTTTCCACTTTTAATAAGAGTTTTAAACCATTCCCCATCCAATTATTGCAAGGATGCTCACAAAGCATCCAGATAAAGCCAAGCAATCAGCTACTCAGTCATGGTAGAAGGAGCTTTGAAAGGTTTGCAGTCATTGAGATATTTTAAAGATACTTGAAGGCTTCCTGAAGCAAGTACTCCCTTGAAACTCTTCACAGCTTAAAAAAATAAACTGAATAATTACAGTTAACTTTTTTTCAGTGATCAAATATTTAGAATCTGTACACTATAGTCCTGTATGCTGTGTTTAGCCTGAAATTCCACACACAAATTCCTGGGTCATATATGCTCATGAAAAGAGTATTCCTGGACTAAAAATGTAGGACAGGATGGATGATATCTGCAAATCACAGGCTGCATTTGCATTTGATAATGAATGGGCTGAGTAATATTTGTCAACCTTGAGAATGTTAAGATATGTGGACTTCAACCTCTCGAACTTCTCAGCCAGCAAACTGAGGATAGGACATGGATAAGGGCTTTCCATAGTAACATGTCAATGGGCTTCATTACACACACACACACACACACACACACACAAACACACACACAAACACACTTCTTTATTGTTTCATAAATAAGCCCTGTGAAACCTTCAGGGAAGTAGTGCTGAGATCAGAAGAGAGCAATGCCAGCTGGAGACTGAATTTCTGTTAGTCAACTCTACTAATATGATCGAAGGAGAAATAAATCAAAGCATAATCCTTGGTGGAGCAGTGGAGCCTTGGTGGAGCAGTGGGCTAATGCCTTCTTAAGTAACACCAGCTGCCTGCAATTAGTGCAGGTTCGCATCCCACCAGGCTCAAGGTTGACTCAGCCTTCCATCCTTCCGAGGTAGGTAAAATGAGGACCCAGATTGTTGGGGGCAATAAGCTGACTATGTAATAATGCCGCTTGGGGGGAGGGCGGGCGAAAGCCCTAATAAGCAGGCATATACATAGAATGAAGGCTATTGCTAAGCACATTTGATTTGTGCTTAGATTGTAAGCCGCCCTGAGTCTTCGGAGAAGGGCGGGATATAAATGGGATTAAAATAAAAAATAAATAAAAATAATCCACAGGATATGAGGTCAGGTGAACTTCTGCAGTTGTGAAGGTCATCCATTCACCTAGAGGGAACTCCAAAATGAAACTTAGAAGAAATCAGTAAGAAATCACTTCTTGTCAGCCCTCCTATCATTACACTTCTGCATTTGCTTGGACAGTATATGAGTTTTGGTCCTACGCATTACTGGGTCAGTGCTGTTGGAAATTCAAATGATCACTGAGTGAGTGGCCATTAACTGAGGACCACCTGTAGTAATTCTGTAATTCTGTAAGTATTTATGAAGTGATTCTTGGTAGAATTCAGGTTGCTGCCATGCACCCCCCGTTTTCCATTTCTGGGAACTTCTGAAGACTGAATTATTCCAGAGTTCTAGTATGCTCAGGATCACTTAACTTATGTGATCTTTATGATTTTAAGTGTTTGTTTTAGCTTACTGTAGATGTTTTAATTTTGAGTGCCTTGTTTATTGTTGCTTTAATTACTTTAAACCTCTAAGAGTCTGATGATTGATTGATTGAGGCGGGTATAAATGTGATAAGTAAATAAACAAATGTTTGAAATGTCAATCCAGGAACGACAAGAAATTAGTGAGAAAAGAAAAGGGACAGAGTTTTAAGAAGATAATTGTAAACAGGCAAATTTACAACTAGGAAAGTGATAATGGTAAACAGTTCAATGAAGGTGTCAATGCAGCATGCATCTGCTGCAGAAAAGGCCAACAACATATTAAGGATAATAAGAAATGGTATTGAAAACAGGTATGATAATATCTAACGTGATTATATAAATCAATAGAATATTTTGTGCAGTTCTGGTTGCCACATTTTGAAAAGTTTATAGCAGAGCCAAAGAAAGTTCAGAGAAGTTCAGTTAAAATGATCAAGGGACTGGAGTAGCTTCTTGAACCAGAAAGATTATGACATTTGGGGCTTTTTAATATAGAAAAAAGGCAAATGAATGGTTGATGCATACAAAATTATGCATGGAGAAAGCAGACAATGAAAAGCTATTTTCTCCTTTCCAAAATTCCAGAGCTCATCTGATTCAATGAAATTGAATCTTGGAAGAATTAGGATAGGCAAAAGGATTTTTTTAAAAAAACAAAACATTCTGTAATTCAATTCTCCAATTCCCTACCAGCAGATGTGGTGCTGGTTACCAGTTTGGTTGGCTCCAAAAGGGGTTGGACCAATTCATGGAGGTCTTGGGGAGCAATGGCTATTAGCCTCAATGGCAGTGTGGCTACCTCTGAAGACCATCTGCTGGGAGACTAGTGGGTGACCTTGTGTAGTTGGTTGGTCACTGTGAGAACAAGCTGCTGGACAGAATGGGCCAGGGGCTTGATCAAACAAGGTATTGCTTATATTCTTATGTACTGAAAAGTAATTGTGGAAGAGCTCTAACAGAGGCAAGTCAGATTTGTTTATTTATTTATGTGACTTAAAGGTTCAATTTACTAACCACATTATTAATTAAAAATCAAAAAAAGATGGAAAAATTATACTGAAACTCTACCAATGGATTATAGAGTGACAGACCATTTGTTCAAACAGAAAGGATCTAACTCTATTAGGAAGCAAGATATAAGAAGCAATAGAATAGCAATAGAATAGCTATCTAGAGAAAAACACCAGGCACCAATGAAGTGCCCATTAACTGTTTAGTCTGTAGGAGAAGAGATACTTAAAAATGCTGTTCTAGATCTGCGTTCCCACAGAGAGGGCCTCCTCAGGGTGCCACCGGTCAGAGAATGTCGCCTGGTGGCCCCCAGGGGGAGGTCCTTCTCTGTGGGCACGCCGGAATTGTGGAACCGTTTGCCGGTTGAGCTCTGGATGGCGCCCGACCTTTGCTCCTTCCGGCACGATCTGAAGACTTATTTGTTCGAACAAGCCGGCCTGGCCTGATGGGGGATGGGTTTGGATTTTATTGTTGTTTTAAATGCATTTTAATCTATTGTTAACTTGGGCATCTTGTTTAATTCCTTTTTAATTTTTTAATTTTGTATTTTTATATGTTTTGCCCTGTTCACCGCCCTGAGTCCTTTGGGAGAAGGGCGGTATACAAATAAAATTATTTATTTATTTATTTAACAGTAGAATAAGAAAACTGCAAAAGAATATACACATTACTGAACCACTGAATCATTCCTCATACAAATAGAGTTTAGTTTGAAAACTTACCAAGTGGAACACAGCTGTATATGGAAAGAGAGAGAGAGAAATACCAACAATATGTGGTAATCTGATAGTAAAACAAGACAAATTGATGGAGGGAGATCAAAACATGAAATAAGAATGAATTTTCTACCCATGAGAGCAATGAAATAGTCAAAGGCTTGTCTTCTGGAGTTTTGAGTGTGTTATCACTGGAGGTTTTCAAGCAACGATTGAAATATTTGTCTGGGATGGTTTGTGAATACCTGTCCTGGGCAGATGGATTACAATAGAAGATCTCCTAGGTCACTTGGACCATATGATTCCATGATTGTATAAAAAGGAAGATTTCTATAAATAAGCAGCTTGTATAGCAAAGGCATTGTAAATGTATTATAACAGCAGTTCCCAACATTTCTGGCTCTGTGGGCTGGTAGCATCGGTGGGAGCAAATAAGGAAAGAGGGGATGGATTTACACGTGCTTCTGCTCCTTGCCAAATGGAGCCATTTGCATGGCCCAGTTCCCAACAGACCACAATCCAATACTGGAACTGGGTGGAATCAAAACTGTGGGTCACATGCCAAACACTTTGTGATATTCAGGTGACACCACTTTATTTAGCTTAAAATATGGGGGGGGGGGAAACCCTTAGAAGAGGTCATTATAAAAATAAAAACTGGAAAATAAATTATCTGGACTAATTTTAAATACGAAGAAAAAACAAATAATGTAATTAGCATGCTTATGAGCTCACAACTGATGACAAAAAGTGAAAATATTAAATCATTTTGGTTTATGAGATTCAAAAATAGATAAAAGTGTGCAGTGTGTTGTAGAATAGTTTGAACCAAGGGAGGGAGGCAGTGACAATGTTAGGCAAGATCCTATGGACATCTATAAAGATCAGAATGACGAAAGCTATGGTTTTTCCAATTCTAATTTATGACTGTGAAAGCTGGATGGACTAGAAAGAGCTACTTTATTGGCAAGAAGATAAGATGGTTATGATGGTAGATAAAGCTGATGCATAGGATCAAAGCTATCTCTGGAAGAGCTGCAGGTTATTGTAGGGCAGGGGTAGGCAACCTCGGCTCTTTTATGACTCATGGGCTTCAACCCCCAGAATTCCTGAGTCAGCATAGCTGACAGGAATTCTGGGAGTTGAAGTCCATGAGTCATAAAAGAGCCGAGGTTGCCTACCCCTGTTGTAGGGGAAAGGTCAAGGTGGAGGGCATTTGCCATATAGGTCCCAGGGGTTAGGCCCAATTAATTTATATCTAATAAGGAAAGAAGTTTGCCGTGCTATTGCAGAAGATTGTAATAGCGATAAGGAATATATGGTTTGCCCTGCTTTCCTCTGGGCTTTTCTGTCTAAAAATGATTTCTCTTCTGTATTTTTGTGCATGACATATCTTGGTGAGACTTTAGGTTTTTCAAAAGCAAGCTTCTGACCTTCTATGATCTTCATCTGTTTTTCTCAGTTAGCTCTTTTTTTTTCTTTCCTTGATGCTGCCTAGCTCGAGAACATCATGTTTTTCTTTCCAAAATGTTCTGCCAGACTAAAGGTCAGCCACCTATGGCCAGGAGAGTGTGAGTTCCGAACTGGTTGTGTCTAGGGTGTACTTTTGTTACCTGAGAGGCAATAAGTATAGCTTTGCTTAACTAGAAGTATGAATAATTGCAATAGTATACTACATAAGCTTTTAAGCCCTTTCTGGGAAGGAGATTCAACGTAGATCTATCAAATAGTATGCAATAATCTGTAGAAAGTATGGGTTTGTATCTGGCAAGGAAGGGCCTAAAAGAATATGAAATTCTATTCCATGTTCATATTCTTCTAATAAATATTGTCCATTCTTGTTGCTGTGTTTGTGGATATTTTCTTTACCTGGCATAAAAATTGTTATTCTTTTCCTCTGTTAAAAAAAACCCCACTACAATTTCCTCCTCATTTGAATGTTCATTGCCTTCAAATTCATGAACCAGCTGGGCACACGGTTGTGACAAAACAAAAAACTGTAGAAATGTCTGTCTCTCTGTGGGTACAAATTAAACTTTAACTTATCCATATCTCATGAATTATGAACGCTACTTGGCTATAATAAGTTTTCATCAAAGCTTTTTTTTCAGTCCACACATTTGTTCATTTAAGAGTTTTTCATTTCTCACTATAAGAATGCTGTTGTTTTTTTTAATATTCAGAGTTGTTTTAGGTGTAAATGTTAACAAAGTAAATAAATTACATTAAACTAAGCCCTATGTGTTGAAAACACCATTGATTTAATAAAGACAGTTTAAAATGTTTTCCACACTTACTCTTTGCCATTCAGGATTTAGCAAAATGAATAAACAAATAATAAATCTAGAAGACTGGAACAAAAGGGCAATTCATTAAATTTCCTTATACTTTAGCCATTCGTGAGTTATGAGGTACACTTGCCTTGCCAATATCCATTTGTGGTATAAAGAGAATAGAGGATAAAATTGCTTGATTCATCAAAAACATCCCAAATAAAGATACTGCAAAACAGTTAGCCATTGCTATGCTGTAAAGACAGTATGGATGAGATGGGAGTTATTTTTGTAAGTTAGGTGCTTCTGCCTTTGCTATCATAGTCTTTCATTGCTAAACGCTTCTACAAATAATTTATATTTATTTAGCATATGATGACAGCATGACAAAGAGAAGCAAACACATACACACTGATAAGGATATGCAGAGTACCTCTTGAGCTAACAAGAGCTTGCACAAAAGAAGAGGATACTGAGAGTAGTCAAGTTTACGCAACAACCACACAGATACACTGAGGTGTGTAAAAAAGTTTTACTTGTGGAATAATACAATAGCACAGTCCAAGAAAAAATCAGTCCAGGTCATACACGAGTAAAGAGATGATAGCAAATAACAATAGTCCAAGGATTATCCAATACAATCTTCTTACCAGTCCGTAAGTCAAATCACTGTTCTTCAGTTTATAGACCCACTTGCAACCAATTGCACGCTCTCCCAGTGGAAGTCTAACGTTTTCATATACATCTAGATCCTGCAAGGATTTTAACTCCTTATCCATTGCTGCCTTCCATGCACTCTGATCCTTTGCAGGATACAGTTTAATCTCATCAAAGGTAGAAGGCTCTATATTCACCTGACACACAAAATACTAGCCTTGTATCTATCAGGTGGATGCCTATCGCGAGTCGAGTGTCTAGGCAGTACAGGACTTGGTGTTGGACTCTCCTCTTCTACCTCCTCTACCTCCCCTATAGAGTCCTCCTCTTTAACAGTTACAGAAGGTTCATCATCACGTCTGTTTTCAATATCAGGGGTGTCACTAAACACGAGAGGATGAACACCAACAATTTCCTGCTCTAGTTTGCTCCAACCAACGTGTTCTAGAAACAGTTTCTATTACAACAATACAATCATAGTTTATCTATATTGCCAACCCAACCATAGTCATCTACCTAACACACACAATCCACGTAATTATGTACAAAATGTCTACAGAGGTACAGCAGTGGCCTCGTAACTGGATATCCAATTCAGTTATCCATGCAATCACCCCTGGTATTGCTTCCTGGGGACCAGAAGTCACCTGGATCTGTAGCATCTCTTAAATTACATGTGCTCTCTGGGTGGTGCTAAATGGCTGATAGCCTTACTGCCCTAGTAGGCATCACAAACAGAAAAGTACAAATCATTGTTATAACTTTGAAAATAATACAAGGCCATGACATTTTTCGACTGCAACCCCTTCAACTGGATGTTTGCTGAAACTTATGGAAGGTGTAACTCAGTACCTCTGAACTGCCAAAGGGTGGGAAGACTGCACTGAATGGAAGTGCAAGGAAGGGAAAGGCTTGAAGAGATGCCTTAAAATGAAATAGATGCCCTTTAATTTGGTGATATGTGTGTCTCCCTATTGTTTTCTTGACAAGAATAGAGAAGTGGCTTGTTATTGCCTTTTTCTGGAATATTTTTGGTCTTCTTTATATAGTCTATGGCACTGTGATATACTGATATATCTTCTGCTCAAGTCCTAAACATGTCGTAATGTTCTGAGATTATCCCCACAACAATAACCCTATGAGATGGGTTGGGCTAAGAGTGATTGGCCCAAAGTCATCCAGCTAGTTTTTATGCCATTGGTGTGACTATAATTCACAGCCTCCTCGTTTCTAGTCTGATGCCTTAGAGTAGACCAAACTGGCTCTCACAACTGTCCTCCTCCTTGCTTTTCATGGTACAGAGGTCAAGGGGGAAATCTTCCCTAGCTTTGCAAGTGAGGACAGCTGAAAGGAGTCCAGGTATTCAGTTGGGAATATATTTGGGGACACAATGCACCACAACTGATGAGTGGTAGGTTAAGATAGAAAGCAAACAGCATATAGATCCCCTTGATCTTCTCATGCAAAATGGAACTCATGCAAAATGGAACTCATGCAAAATGGAATTCAAATGTTCTACTACCCGTTTTCATTTCTGCTAAATTAGACATCAGGAACAAATGACCTGCTGTTTGAGAATTGCAACACACCTGGAACTGGTCCCACAGAGCACATGAAAGATTTCGCCACAACTAGTCCCAACCAACGATTTCCAAATGTGTTATATATTGGAGAGGAAGAACAACATGGGCAGAAACTATGAACCTGTGAACCTAACCTTCTGGGGAATGAAAATTCTGTAAACTATCATCCTCTATGGAAAGGTGTCATGTGTCTCTTCTAAGTTCATATAGCTGGGATTTATGAGCTATGGATTAAAAAATTGGAATATCTGATAATGCCTCATTTATGATTGCCAGAAGAACATTACATTGATATCAACTGACTTAATATTATAATTGATTAATTGAAAATTGTATTTTGAATATATTGAAAGCCTGAAAGAATCGGTTGAAATAATGGACTTTGTATTTTCTTTACTGTAAAAAAAAAATATTGAGTGTCCACACACCTGTGTGACTGAGGATTTGTGAATTACTAGCATCTTTTTGGAACAGTATTTTAATGTTTATGCATATACATGGAAAATCCATTCATATGAAAAATTGTAGTGCTATGTTGAATTACTTTTGAATCTGACTTGGAAGAATTATGATTATATCAGGGATGGGGAAGGGGGATCATCAAAAATATTATTTTGAGAAACTGGAAAACTGATGTTATTATAGATATTAAAGATTGATTTTTTAGAAATGTATAATTTATTTGTTCAGAAGACAATATTTTCCACTAATCCAAAAATAAACAATATGTATTTCTTTGCTATCAATTTCATGATGTATTATAACATTAGAAATATAACATCAGGTAAAAATAGCATCAGATAATTATAACAGTATTACGTATTTCTGTTAACCAGTGATTTCTATGCATTTAAGTATTAAGTAAAAATATTTAAATATTCATATTTAGATGCTGAATATTAGGTTTGGGAAGTTGCTTTATTTTGGGTGATCTAGTTTTTTGTTCTGTTTAGGGTTTTCTTTACATGGTTTAATTGACTTTTGGATTTCCTTGTTTGTTACTTTCTGCATTTCTGTTTATTTTTTGTAATTAAAGAAAGATGGAATTTGACATTATTACAGAGTTACATCTTTATCATTTGTAGGTTATTCTACAAAATTTCAACAGGAGGAGAGACATCCTATCAACCCTTTTTCAAAGCTGAGATGACCGGTCATAACTGAAGTGAAGATTTGCTTTCTTCTTTCTAGAATTTGACTTGGCTGATGCTGAGAATGGCAAGAAGAATTGCAACAGGCAGCCTAGCCCTGCTTTTTCTGCACCTTTCATGGTGCTTTAGACCAAGACAATATGTGTGTGTATGTGTGTGTGTGTGTGTGTGTGTGTGTGTAGGAGAAATCTGTCAGTTTTATGCAACAGAAGAAGTTCTGACATCTTACCAAAAAAAGGCCATACTATAGTTCAGTGGTGCAGTTTCTATTTTGCATGCCAAAAATTGGTTTAATTTCTGGCATTTAAAGATCAAACTGAAAAGATTCTTGTGGGAACCTTGGAAGAACTCTTGCTACTTACCTAAATAATTATAGATCTGACCAGTGGTGGGATTCAAATACCTGAACAACCGGTTGTCTGTGTGGATGCCACTTCCAGAAGTCCATTCTGAGCTTGGAGGCCTGGGGGAGGCTGCCCTGGCTCAGAACGGACTTCTGGAAGTGGTGTCTATGGACTTCTGATTTATACTGTTATAAATCAAACACCAAATACTGCAAAAAACCAAAATGCAACTACGTACAAGATTTCAAATGATGCCAGCTTTTCAATAAGGATACTGACAACTTGGAGGCCTGGGGGAGGTTGCCCTGGCTCAGAACGGACTTCTGGAAGTGGTGTCTATGCACTTCTGGTGGGCCGTTCTGGGCCTGGGATGCCTCCCCGGCTCAGAACAGACTTCCAGAAGTGGCGTCTATGCACTTCCGGCAGTTTATTCTGGGCCTTGCAAAAAAGGCCTAGGATTTTGGTTCGCTGAAGTCAACAAAAAATTAGTTACCAGTTTTACCGAACCAGCGCAAACCAGCTGAATCCCAACACTGGTTCTGACTCAGTATAAAGCTTACTCTGATCACTTGAAAATTTATCCTGCTCTGAGAAATGGGGAACCATGCATACAAAACAATAGGAAAATATTTTTATATTATTTTTTTTCTTTTATAGCTTTGATTTAAGACTGAGATTTTAAAATTTTTCTATATCAACCCTATACAAATATTTATCTATGCAATTTTTGACAGGATGTATATTCAGAAATGAAAAGGCAAAATCAAGTGATGATGGTCTTTCCCCCAACCTCCCCCCCCCAGGTTCACAAAATGCTAGATAAAAATATAAAAAGCCCTTCAGCTTTTAAAGTTTTAAATGTAATGAGCCAGTAATACTTTATTTGTCCTCAAGATTGTTTCAAGTACAAGCAAATAAATTCTTAGGCAACAAGAAATACAAACTGCCAGAAAAAAAATTGTAGGCACTGAAATGTTAATCAGTATCATTAAGAATGATAGTAAGTTTGCTTTGTAGAAATAGAAATGTGGCATTTGCTGTTTTTCAAAACGGCTTTTTTTAAGAAAAAAAAGCTCCTGTAGGGAGATAAAGACAGTAATATACTGTTGATAAATGAATAATTTTAGGATTTTTTTAATGGAGCCAGTTTGGTCTAATGGCTGATGCACCAGGAGAAACCTGGAGACCATGAGTTCTAATCCCGTTTTAGGCATGAAAGTCAACTGGGTGACTTTGAGCCAGTCATTCTCTCAGACCAAACTACCTCACAGGGCTGTCATTGTGAGGAAAATATGAGGAGGAAAGAAGATTAGTATGTTCATAGCTTTGAGTTGTTTATAAAAATAATAAAGGTGGGATAAAAATAAAATGTCTTTTCAAGTAAAGTGGTTTATGATTTTGGAATTTTGAAAACACAGACACTGATCAACATCATAGGATGGAGCAGGTATTAAGATACTGTGACAAATCTTGGTGAATTCAACTCTTGAAGATACTAGCAGCATACATACACAGTGCTCCTCTGACTGTACGTTTGTTTGATTTTCTGGATACAGTCTCTTGAGCAAAGCAATCATTTTATGAGTACAGAGCTGGTCCCTACCTCCCATCCCAAACCCTTCCTTCCTGCAAGTTGATCATCTAAGATAGATGATCAACTACCTGTGGGGTTTCTGGGATTCATTAAGAGGCAAGTAAGGGGAGTTAATAATAGGAACATAAACTGGGCTACCATCTTTTGCTAGCTTTAACTTTGCACATTTTGGTTTGATTCAGTTCAATACGTAAAGCTTGGTTTATGAAAATGGTGAACAGGTTTTTTGCAGACAAGGGGCCACTGAAGTTGAGTCTTATTACATCAAAATGTGACTTGAGTAGATAAAGACCAAAATGTTGGGCTTGTTTTGGGAGGTTTGAGGGAGATCATTTGTCCAATTTGTTAGAAGAAGTAAATGAGTGCCATAGAGTTGCAACATCTAAGATATTATTTCCCCCTTAACTCTCAAAACAATCACAACCACCCCCAAAGTTTTGATTCTATCAACTATGTAATACTGGATGTACTGTAGAAATAACAGAACAGATGTGTTGCTCATTGCTGAATCATTGATTAGAGCATTCATTGTTGCACAAGTTGTGGTTTATAATTAAATAAAGCCTGGCTCAGCACAATCCAGCAACCAAATCACAGTAATGGAAGTTATTCAATCTTCTATTTAATCCCTTGACCAGTACAAAGCCTGCCATTCAAGAAGCAGATACAATGTTCCTGGAAGTCACTACTTATTTTCTCTTGAAAACTGTCTATGGAGATTCTCAATTATCCAGGTCATGATTGTCCCAAATGTGCTTTTCTCCCCCTCAAAAGGCAGCTGGACTTTCTTAGTTTTTTCCTTTGAAAACATTTTGCTTGTCATTTAAAAAGCTTCTTCAGTTCTAACTAACTGGTGAGTTATTTCTCCTGAAATCCTTTCCTTAGCCACCTACCTCCTTGGCACTTAGTTTTTCAGAAAGTTTGCACTGTTGGACATTGTCTCCTAAGCATTATTATACTGCTTCTTTGCATTCCTAGACTTGCTTCTCAAATAGAAGTATGCATTTTTCCACACCAAGGGCTATCTTTGGCCTTACATAATATGCCAAAGACTGCATCACTCACATTTATCTGCCTATTGCACTCCAAGAAATACAAACAACATTTAAATGCAACCATATTTCTGAGATTCCTAGAGGTCACAACTAAGCATCTAGGTGTCCACAAGTGAGGCAAGGAGGATGAGAAAGGACAGAGGGTATGTTGTGGCATTACAATGCAAGTGCACCATTCTGTACTTCCGTAAACTATTGCAAGGCCAGTGTAAAAGGATGGAGCTTGAATCATAAAATCATAACAGTGTTCACTGTGAATAGAATAGAATAGAATAGAATAGAATAGAATAGAATAGAATAGAATAGAATAGAATAGAATAGAATAGAATAGAATAGAATAGAATTTGTCTCTGGTACATAAGCTCACAGTGTACATATAAACAGCAAGTAATTGGTCATAAATCATATAGATGTATATACACCACTTTTATAGCTTTATGTGGCTTTGGGGCGTCCCAATTATAGACACTTCTACTTTAGGGAAGGACAGTGGGGGTTTTGAAGGGCCTTCACAGCAGCAGTCTTCTGAGAATCCTTAGGATCCCTCCAGTCACCAGGTACAATAGGAGCAACTTCATCATTACTGGGCTATTCAGCTGCAGCCTCAGTGAGAGACACTGAAGTGCTGACCTTGCCATTTGTTTCCTGTCTGAAAGGTTATTTCATACCGTCCTCTTCTTAAGAGATTATTATCCATCTTCTGATTGAGGTCTGAGAGGATGACATCTAAATGAGCATTCTCTCCCCTCCTTAGGCCTTGCATATAAATAAAGATGTGGTCATTTGTTTCTTGCCCTTGTCCAATTTAATCGGCTTCTGAAAAGAACCATCTCCAGGCAGCTCATTCATCCTGCTGACAATAAGGAGCATGCTTGCTTAATCGATAAAATATATCCCTGAAGGAAAAGGAATAAAGAGGTTTGATCAAAGGTTATCTTTAGGAGAAATATCACCTCATGAGTGGAATAAAAAATAAATAACTTGGACTCTAGTAATATAAATGATGCTTGAGACTATATTCCACTGGATATGACTTACTTCTGAGTAAACTTACATGTATTTCCAATTGTCTAATCAGTAAACCACCAATACATGTCTATTGAAAAATATGATTGATTGCCTTCAGTGAGTTTTCTCCCAGATAAATATGTACATTGCAACTAAAGCATGACCCTTTGAAAGCAAAAGAGAAAGGGGAAAAAACCCCTCATCTCCTAGAGCAAGGGTGTCAAACTCAATTTCACTGAGGGCCATATCAGCATTGCAGTTGCCCTCAGGGGGCTGGGTGGGTATGGCCTGGGTGGGCGTGGCCTACTGGGTGGGCGTGGCTAGAGTGCGTATGGCCTACTGGGTGGGCATGGCCAGCTCTACATCGTTCTCATCAAGGGTGCCTATGGGGGCCTGGTCAGGAGTGGGACAGATCTGAGGGTCTCTGGCAAAAGGAGGATCTCTGGGCCGGGGCCAAGGCAGTGGGGGGCCGTTCCCTCACTGTTTCCAGGATGGCTCCGCGGGCCGCATGAAACCACTTCGCGGGCTGGATCCGGCCCCCTGGCCTTGTGTTTGACATGTCTGTCCTAGAGAATAAGCAAATACGTGTCTTACATGTATTTCCTAAAAGGAAGAAATTATATAAACATTATAATCTGTAGAGACACAATTTTGGCAAATATAAAGCTCAGAACATTCTTTGATTATCTTCTCCAGTACAAACAGGATTTTTTTAGATGTGCGATGGGGATTTTATAAAATAAGGATGAGAGGTTTATTCCAATAGTTAGTTACCTTTATCTTGGGAATGATACTTATCTCCCTGTTCTAAAACATGCTTAACATAGTAGTAGCTTATAGCATACAGCAAAAACAAATAGGAAGACATATTTTTTCCACTTAAATTTTTTTAAAAAATTAAAGAGAGAACTGTTCAGTGCTGCTTTTATTCTGGTTACCTTTTCGAGGATAGGGTGAATAAAATGAAGAAGCAGAGTGTTTGGAATTAAAAAAAACCCTCTCCATTTAATAGGAAACAGGGACTCAGGTTCAAATCGCTTGATTTTGAACCTTGGATGTAAATAAAGTGAGCTTTAAAATGCATTTCCATTTTTATTCAATGTAGCAGGTTAAAATTGTTTTGAACATGAAAGTGATTTTCCATTATCCATGAAGGGAATAAAAACTCACATCAGATCTGGAGCCTGGTAAATGTCAGAGGATAGAGTGAGTTAGAAAAACAACAACAGATAATCACATGAAAGGGCTAAAAATAAAAACAGTAATGAAATAGGGACTGTAAAACCTTCCATCTCTCATGTCAGTATATTATTTTCAATGATCATTAAAAGGCTGAAAGAAAATGAGGGAGGACAATTTAAATTTATTTACTTGATCTTGTCTTGTGACTTTTAACAAGAGCTGGATGATAACATACTAATTAACCAAGTAAATTCCAATGAATACATTGGGCTTCAAGTAATCATGCAGACATCATGTCATGTCAAACATGCTAAATATTTTATTTTTAGACAAAAGAGGTAGGCCAGGGAAAAATATGGCAATTCTGTGTGGCAACTTAAAACTTAACAGTAAGTATAGCCAAAGGAATTCAATGTAGCATCAATGTTAACCTGTCAGTAAAAAAGAATAACGCCAAGTGAAATACTTTAAAAATTAAGGATTGATATCTACAGGACTGTCAAATTCCACATGTGAGCTAGCCCATATAGCATTTCCACACAACAATTTTGTACCTCTCTGGGGTTGACTTTGGATCTGATTGGTCTATTAATGTAATTTTTTTGAAAAGCTGATTTAGTTTGACTCTGTTCTGCATTGTCTGAAAATGCACCAGAGTTGGCCTTTCCTTTGAATCATCATGGTATTGCAAACTTTGGATGGTCTGTTTTTCCAGGGGCTGGAATTCTGGTCTCTGCTTTTGGCTCTTAATCTGCATTTTGAATGTGAAGTCCTTAAAGTTTGAATGTTTTAGAATTGTAAGCATCTCTCTTAGAGTACTCCTACACATCTTTTTTTTCTTAATCCCATTTATATCCCGCCCTTCTCCGAAGACTCAGGGCGGCTTACAATCTAAGAAGCACAAATGAATGTGCTTAGCAAGGCGTTCATCTTTACTTAGAAGTTACTCTTGGTGGCTTAAAAGTTATCTATATCCAGGTAAGTGTAAACAAGACTGCAACCTTGTTTTTATAATGATGAGTTGCAAACAAAATTTCATAAACAACCATTTGTCAGACATCAATGGTAAAAAAAAAAAAAGGTAAAGGAGTCCCTGTGGATTTTACTCCACTAGTGGTTGCCGACTACAGGGGATGGTGCTCATCTCCTTTTCAAGGCCAGTGTGCCAGCGCTGTCCAAAGACATTTCCTCAGTTATGGGGACAGCGTGTCATCACAGAATGCTCTTACCTTCCCACCAAAGTGGTACCTATTTATCTATTCGCATGCTTTCAAACTGCTAGGACAGGAGCTCACTTCATCGTGTGACACTCGGGTCTTGAACTTGGACTGCAGGCTTTCCTTAACAGTTGAGCCAGTGCACTGCCCCAAATATCAGTGACCATGTCAATAATGTCAGATATCAAATACTGTTATAAATCAAACACCAAATACTGCAAAAAACCAAAATGCAACTACATGCAAGATTTCAAATGATGCCAGCTTTTCAATCAGGATACTGACAGTCAGTGATATTAATATAATTAGATCGTGTTTCTTTGGCTGTAGAAGTGCTGATATCTTGACCCTAAGCAATTAATTGAGATCAATGCCATTAAATAGTAAATGCTACTGTATTAATTACTACCTGTTATTTTAAATGCCTAGAGGTTAATATTTCATGGTTCCCTATTTTACCTTATGCCACTCTAATTAACTGTAATACATTATCCCAAAGATTTTTTTTACGAGGCAACTGGACTTACTTCTGTAATACATTATTTATCAATTGTTTTATTTTGTGTCTGTTCTGCCTTTAGTTACAGGTGAATAATGAATAAAACTCCTGCTGCTATCATTTCCAAACATTCAGTTGCTTTCTTAAGATGAGAGTAGTGGAGTTATTGTAATAATAAATGGTAATTGTATTTACATGATAATTAGTAGTTATTAAATTTTCATATGTGATTAAAATGCAATAGTATTTCATCTCATTTAACAAATCAGAAATGCCCGTCAACAGTTACTAACAAATATCACTGGAACTGGCTTTCTCATTAAAGTCTACCTTGGGCAGTTAGTTACAAATCTCAGCTTGGAAGTAAAGAAATGAAATGAAATAATGTTTATTCAGTCAATGACCAGCAAGGTTTGTAAATATAGATCACAAAAGTAAAATCAAATGGATGATATGAAATATTAGCATGGCATATGCTAATAAAATAATAAAAATGTAACACGGGCTATGTTAATTATTTGTGATACTATAAATATGAAATATTGCAATCTATGAAATGAAGTGAAATTACATATTGCCTAAAACAAAACAATTAATTTGGGACAGAAGATAAGAATACCTAATATCCCTGAAGAATTCATAGCATAATAATACATGCAAAATGGAGTCAATCTCTGTGTCACACATGGAAGCAAAGAGTAAAGTTTAATGAAGGCAATTGTAAGTGGTTTGTTAGAGATGTTGAGGAATTAGAGAAGCTCCAGCTACACATCTGGGGAAAAATTCTTTTTAGAAGTATGTAGATGAACTTGTTTGCAATATCTCTGACAGCCAGTTTGCTTTTAGTGTTCCCTTCCATTTGTAGGTTTTTCAGAGGAAAAAAAATGCTTCTATTGTTTAACTATGCATCCTGCTTTTGGGAAGATAATTTCTCCCTTTAATAACAAGAAGCTTGACTTTGAAATGCAGAATTGCAGGGCTGGAGATCTTAAGAAATTTCCACATAAGAATGGTACTCAGGAAAGAAAAAACCTGACAATCTGGTCCACTGTAACCGCTATACAAACTGAACTTTAAGATATCTAAGTCAATAATAAGTTGGTGTCCATTAGCATAAATATATCTGTGGTTATTTTGCTTGGCATCTGCAGTAGAATTCTTTTCCAGCAAAACATTGTAAAGGTGGACAACCTCCAGCATCCTTGCAATGTTGAAATAGAGTCCTGGACTTTACATGTATATCACAATGGAAGGGCTACCATTTATATTTTGTTTGAAATGGAACTAATATTTCAAGAAAGAAGGTAAATGCAACCTGAAAGTTGCATGCTGTGGAAGATTTGTGTAAGAATTTGTGATTGTCCAGACCCAACAAGTAGGTCGGCAGTTTGGCGGGTCGAATCCCGAGTGCCGCGTAACAGAGTGAGCGCCTGATACTCGTCCCAGCTTCTGCCAACCTAGCAGTTTGAAAGCACATAAAAAATGCAGGTAGAAAAATAGGGACCACTACCATGGGAAGGTAACAGCATTCTGTGTGCCTTTGGCATCTAGTCATGCCGGCCACATGACCACGGAGATGTCCTCGGACAAGCGCTGGCTCTTCGGCTTTGAAATGGAGATGAGCACCAGCCCCTAGAGTCGGAAACGACTAGCACGCATGTGCGGGGGAACCTTTACCTTTTTATAGGTCTCAAATCAGAAATGTGTCTACTGTCCCAAAAGGATGCCTATTCCAATCATGCAGTTTACTTACAGCCTCCTCCTAATCAAAATTTGGTACTAAGGTTATATTTTGTGGTAAAAAAAAGTTGTTTCATGCTCTCTGAGCTGTTATTCAAGTATTATCTATCAGAAGAACTTTGCCAAACCTATACCATCATTTCTGCTACACTGTCATATCAAAAACATGGTCTGGGTATTTATGTATCACATTTTAAATGTTAGCAACAGATTTAGAAGAAGTATAAGTGTGGGAGAATCTCCTGTGGATCTATTAATTCAGAGAAGCCAAGGTGGAGCTGTTTTGGAACTGGAAGATTCTGAAACAACAGTCAATCCATCTCACTCAGATTATGTCTCAGTCTATTTCCCCCCCAGCTGATCTCTCACAGTTTTCAGAGTCAGGTGGAGACTTCCATTGAATTTCCTGGAGAACACATAGGTTGCCTGTTTTGGTTTCTGATAATGGGGCTCAATTCACTGCTGCTGAGTTTCAGGCTTTTCTCAGAGCTAACCTCATCAGACATGCTACGTCTGCACCATTTCACCCCTTTACGAATAGACAAGCCGAGTGCATGGTGAGGACAACAAAGGAGGCACTCAAGCACATCATCACAGGTGACTGGCACCACAGATTGGCAGATTTCTTGCTCTGTCAACACACTACACCCTGCACAGCCACAGGAAAAAGTCCTGCTGAGCTTTGTTGGGGAAGGCGATGAATTACTAAACTGGACAGGTTGCATCCAGACAGAGTGGCATCCGAAGCCTCTAAACCAAAAACGCCCGAGGGGGCTGCAAACAGGTGATTGGGTTTGGGCCAGAAACTATGGGCCTGGAAACTTGTGGGTTTCTGGTCAGGTGGTCAAAGAATCCAGACCCCTATCTTACAAAGTGGGGTTGGAGGGAGGGCGACTGGTCAGAAGACATATTGACCAACTTAGAAAAAGATTCCCAGAGCAGTCACTAAGTGAGGACTATGGCACAAGTCCCTCCCAAGGTCCTCAAGCTGGCATCCAGGCCATCTCACACCAGTACCACCAGGGTTTTCCTTCTTCAGTGGAATTTGATCCAGAAGAGGAACATGGCAGCTCAGAAGTGCAACATGGAACCCCTGACCAGGCAAACCAGCCAAATCTCAGCGACCATTGTGCCTACTCTGCTAAACAGTCAGACTCTGTGGTGGGCCCATCAGAAGAGGCCAGCCAGAGCAATTCAACTCCCCTGGACACAGGAGCTCAGGGGAACATGTGTCTACCCAGCCCACCGGGTAAGCTGGTAGACCACAAAGTGACTGGAACCCCAAGGCATTCATCCAGACCACATAAACCCCCAGCATATATAAAAGACTATGTTGAAAAATAAAGTGATGTGTAATTGCATGACATTTTGCCACTACCTACAGAAATTGGGGGTAAATTGTAACTGCCATAAGGCATGCTCATTGAGACGTTGTTTTATCTCTTTGTAGTATATTGCATTGACATATTGTTCTTTAATTTCATTGTAGTCCACTTTAAAAGGCACGTCTGAGAAGGTCGCGTATTGACTTCTAACTACCTTGGCTTAACCAAACATCACATTTATTATTATTGTTTAATATTATTTTAATTTTGGGGCCTTGACAATTGTCAAGGGTATTATAGCCTGATCTTAGGAGGGAGGGGTGTTATGTACTGGGCTTTTGGAATATCACCACGTGAATTAAATAAATTAAATTAATAAATTAATAAATTAAATTAATAAAATAAATAAATTGCTGGAGAACTAACGGTTCTCCAGCAACCCAGACAGGATGTCTCCGGTCCTGCCATTGGTCAACTTTGGGCAGCAAGTATAGCTTCAATCTGATTGGTTAATACCATAGGGCCTGGCTATATATTAAAACAGGGTGACTCCAATCTCTCAGTACAGTTTCTGCTTAAATAAAGTATGAGTTTGTCTGTACTCATCTGCGTGTTCTCGTTCCTGCTCATCACAGCCCACGACATATATAATGCATGTCTCTTCATCCTTTCTTTTATTGGTCTAACCTTTTCTTTATAATACAAAGTACCAAGAGTCATTTGAAGTTGGGTATTTTTTAAATTCTACAAAATTAAATAAAATAAATCAGATAAATCAGCAAATCACAGGAATCAGAACATGGGCTGAAAGTGAACAATCTCATAATGGCCTATGGCAAAACCAGTATCGTCCCCATAGTTCCATGAGTTGCCTTTATTGCAAATGAGGGCCATGAGACACCCCCCACTATTAAAAGTATTAATCCCTAAGAGATTCACTGATATTTTTCTTCACCTTTCAGGTTTTACAAGTTCTAAAACAAATGAATACTAATAACAATTTTTAAAACAACATCTTTAGAGCTTGTAATACCATTACTCTATAGTTATTGCCCCTTCATGGATTCCTGCCTTGTCGAGGCAAAGGGGATTGCATAATTCAATGAAGCTATGAGTTATGCCATGCAGGGCCACCCAAGACGGACTGGTCATAGCAGAGAGTTCTGACAAAACGTGATCCACTGGAGAAGGAAATGGCAACCCATTCCAGTATCTTTGCCATGAAAACCCTATGAACAGTACCAAAAGGCAAAATGATATGACGCTGGAAAATGAGCCCCTCAGGTAGGAAGGTGTCCAATATGCTACTGGGGAAGAGCAGAGGGCTAGTACTAGTAGTGCCAGAAAGAATGAAGCGACTGGGCCAAAGCCAAAAGGACGCTCAGCTGTGGATGTATCTGGTGGTGAAAGGAAAGTCCGATGCTATAAAGATTTTTTCTCCATAGGAACCTGGAATGTAAGATCAATGAATCGAGGCAAGCTGGACGTGGTTAAACAAGAGATGACAAGACTGAACATCGACATCTTAGGTATCAGCGAACTAAAATGGACAGGAATGGGTGAATTTAATTCAGATGACCATCAAGTATACTACTGCGGGCAAGAATCCCTCAGAAGAAATGGAGTAGCCTTCATAGTCAATAAAAGAATAGGAAAAGCAATACTGGGATACAATCCCCAAAATGACAGAATGATCTCTGTTCGAATCCAAGGCAAACCATTCAATATCACAGTAGTCCAAGTCTATGCCCCAACCACTGGTGCTGAAGAGGATGAAATTGACTGGTTCTATGAAGCCCTACAGCACCTTATAGAATTAACACCAAAAAATGATGTCCTTATCATCATGGAGGATTGGAATGCTAAAGTAGGAAGCCAAAAGATAACCAGAATAACAGGCAAGTTTGGCCTTGGAGTACAAAATGAAGCAGAGTACAGGCTGATAGAATTTTGTCAAGAGAATACAATGGCAACACTTTTTTCCAACAACCCAAGAGACAGCTATACACATGGACATCACCAGACGGTCAACACAGAAATCATATTGACTATGTGCTCTGCAGTCAAAGATGGAGAAGCTCTATACAGTCAGTAAAAACAAGACCAGGAGCTGATGGTGGCTCAGACCATGAGCTTCTCATTGCAAAGTTTAGGCTTAAACTGAAGAAAGTAGGGGAAAGCACTAGGCCACTCAGGTATGAATTAAATCATATCCCTGTTGCATATACAGTAGAGGTGACAAATAAATTTAAGGAATTAGATCTGATAGACAGAGTGCCTGAAGAACTATGGACAGAGGTTCACAACATTGTACAACAGGTAGCAACCAAAACCATCCCAAAGAAAAAGAAATGCAAGAAAGCAAAATGGCTGTCTGAGGAAGCTTTGCAAATAGCTGAGGAAAGGAGGGAAGCGAAAGGCAAGGGAGAAAAAGAAAGATATGCCCAATTGAATGCAGAATTCCAGAGAATAGCTAGAAGAGATAAGAATGCCTTCTTAAATGAACAGTGGAAAGAAATAGAAGAAAACAATAGAATAGGCAGGACCAGAGATCTCTTCAAGAAAATTGGAGAGATGAAGGGAATGTTTGATGCAAAAATGGGCATGATAAAGGACCAAAATGGCAGGGACCTAATAGAGGCAGAAGAGATTAAGAAGAGGTGGCAAAATTACACAGAAGAACTATACAAGAATGAGCTTAACATCCCTGATAACCATGATGAGGTGGTCACTGATCTCGAGCCAGACATCCTAGAATGTGAAGTGAAGTGGGCGTTAGAAAAGCTGAGCAACAACAAAGCTAGTGGAGGTGACAGTATTCCAGCTGAGCTATTCAAAATATTAAAAGACGATGCAGTAAAAGTGCTACACTCAATTTGCCAGCAAATTTGGAAAACTCAACAGTGGCCACAGGATTGGAAAAGATCAGTTTACATTCCAATTCCAAGGATTTCAAAGAGGCAGAGGAACTAGAGATCTAATTGCCAACATATGCTGGATCATGGAGAAAGCTAGGGAGTTCCAGAAAAACATTTACTTCTGCTTCATTGACTATGCTAAAGCCTTTGATTGTGTGGATCACAACAAACTCTGGCAAGTTCTTAAAGAGATGGGTGTACCAGACCACCTTATTTGTCTCTTGAGACCCTATATGTGGGTCAAGAAGCAACAGTGAGAACCGGACACGGAACCACTGATTAGTTCAAAATTGGGAAAGGAGTCCAGCAAGGCTGTATACTGTCGCCCTGCCTATTTAACTTATATGCAGAGCACATCATGAAAAAGGCAGGGCTAGATGAATCAAAAGTTGGAATTAAGATTGCTGGGAGAAATAATAACAACCTAAGATATGCAGATGATACCACTCTAATGGCAGAAAGTGAAGAAGAACTAAAAAGCCTCTTGTTGCGGGTAAAGAAGGAGAATGCAAAAGTTGGGTTGAAACTAAACATTAAGAAAACCAAGATCATGGCCTCCGGCCCTCTCAATTCCTGGCAAATAGATAGGGAAAAAATGGAGGTAGTGACAGATTTTATTTTCCTGGGCTCCAAGATCACTGCAGATGGGGACTGTAGCCAAGAAATTAAAAGACGCTTGCTCCTGGGGAGGAAAGCAATGGCAAATCTAGACAGCACACTAAAAAGCAGAGACATCACCTTGTCAACAAAAGTGTGTATAGTCAAGGCTATGGTCTTCCCAGTTGCAATGTATGGCAGTGAAAGTTGGACCATAAGAAAGGCTGAGTGCCAAAGAATTGAGGCCTTTGACCTATGGTGCTGGAGAAGACTCCTGTGAGTCCCTTGGATTGCAAGGCAATCAAACCGGTCAGTCCTAGAGGATATCAACCCTGATTGCTCTTTAGAAGGCCAGATCCTGAAATTGAAACTGAAATACTTTGGCCACCTAATGAGAAGGAAGGACTCACTGGAGAAGAGCCTAATGCTGGGAAAGATTGAGGGAAACAGAAGAAGGGGACGACAGAGAATGAGGTGGCTGGATGGAGTCACTGAAGCAGTAGGCATGAGCTTAAATGGACTCCAGAAGATGGTAGAGGACAGGAAGGCCTGGAGGAACATTGTCCATGGGGTCATGATGGGTTGGACATGACTTTGCAGCTAACAACAACAAATAGTTATTGTAACAGAATTAGGATCTTAATCCTAAGGATCTTCCTTCCTTCCTTCCTTCCTTCCTTCTCAAATATATGACTCCAAAGGGGCTCATACCAATTAAAACTCTATACTGTAAAATCATAAAACTAATATAGGTATTGTATATAAAATGATAGAAGACATTTCATTTTTTGTAAAATGAATTCAGATTTAGTGGTTATGAAAATGGAAGGGCAAATATTTATGGTAAAGGATTAACCTAAGTACTAATTGTAGCATAAATGGGTGCAACACAGACCCAAAATGAACATGTTTATTACATTTTGCAGGCGTGATGGGAGAGCCAACAAAGAACATAAAATGTAACTCAGTGCAGATGCTCTCAAATCAAGAGAAGAAAGTCACCAACACCATCTGTATCTATAAAATTCTCTCTGTGTAAATTAAGCCAAGAAAAACAAGGAAACACATGTAGCTTGAAAACATACTTGGTATCTTCCTAGCTCTACTTTTGCCACACAATATTTATATTCTTAGAATTAAAGCATTCATGTTAGCATGTATAGAAATAAATTAACAATGACCACCCCTATCTTTTCTGAAATAGGCATCACTTTTATTTTCTTTGATTTGCCAATGCAATATATGTCACTTTTTATTTTTTATTTTGCCATGGAACAGGAGACATTAAATGTGCTAGAAAATGTGAATGCTTACTATGTTGTATGTATCTGAAAATACAGCCACAATAGCAATCAGATGAAGTGATTGTTAGAAATGAAACTCCAACACATCTTCTCTGCTGCTGTTTAGTAAGTGCTACAGTTACTAAACGGGATAAAATCTAACACGTTTAAAAGTCTAAAACTTTAGCTGAGGGAGAAAATGCTGGCATATGACAGAATGAGGCTCAGTGCTCTTGTCATATAGATGGTGGCAACTACTAATTTCTCAGGATATTGTAGGACGGATTTAATCTTGGTGGTAAAGAAGGAGTGAGGCAGAACATGTTAAATTGGCAGATACAGTGACTTCTAGGTGTACCAAGGGAAGGAGAGTTTGCATTCGTATAAGAGCATAATCCTATGCATGTTTGTGTTGACAGTCTTCTATTGTGCTCCAGCTCCTTTCCATAATAGCCAGGGAAAGCATTATAATTTTAAGAAACAGTTTTAAAATGGAGTAAGCCCAACTGTGCTCAAAATGTCTTACTTCTGAAGAGACTTATTTATGATTGTGCTTAGCTATCTTAACTAGCCCACTCAAGTAATGCAAAAGTGAGCAACCTGTGTCCTGAACCTTATTTGAGCTGCCTCAGAGCTTCTTCCAACCACGAATGTGAAAAATATTGTTATTTTTCTCTCCTTTTTCTAATTAGAATTTTTTGGTACGCTAAAATTATACAAATTTTTAAAAGGCTAAGAAAAAAGTTTATTTAAGATAAGAAAACAAAAATAATTCAGAAATAAATCATAGATTTATGACTTCCATCCTTTCTATTGAGTAATTGCCATTTTGTTCTTCCCTCTTCCTCTTTGACTCTGTTTAATCCCCAAATCCATAGATCATCAATTCAGTCTTTTCTTCTTTCAACAAAAAGTCCACTAAGGCTTCCAGCCTTTTCATTTTTCCTCTGACTAAACTGGTCAGCTTTGCCATTTCTATAAGCTCCTGCAATTTTACAATCCAATCTTCTATTGTGGGCATTTCATTTTTCTTACATCTTCCTGCAGTTGCCATTTACCATATTAGTTTCCTGTATTTATTTTCTAGTTCATTATCCATAAAAAGAAATTTTAAAAATCCGGTTACATTTTAATATTAATCTGCAAAATCCTTTGCATCATTGTATGAATTTGCACCCCAAAATTCTGTGCTTTTTCACAGGTCTACCATGCATGAGATAAACTCTCTCTGTCTTTCCATCCTTCTAACATTGGTTTGATATTCTTTTATACATTTTTGACAGCTTAACTGGCATCATATACCTTGTTGACCCCTGTTGTTTTGAAGCACATGCCTATAATTCAAGCCCCCAAACAAAGGAATCCACAGACAAAGGAAGTCTCTCTCTCTCTCTCTCTCTCTCTCTCTCTCTCTCTCTCTCTCTCTCTCTCTCTCTCTCTCTCTCTCTCTCTCTCTCTCTCTCTCTCTCTCTCACACACACACACACACACACACACACACACACACTGGTGCACATACACAGGTATACATACACAGAGATACACACATAAGACCGGATGTGAAAAATAAGAATATCCAAGCCCCATAATGATTATGTGTTATATGACAACACCTGCTGCTTTGCATCCTGCCCC
This sequence comes from Vipera ursinii, assembly GCF_947247035.1. Lineage (NCBI taxonomy): Eukaryota > Metazoa > Chordata > Lepidosauria > Squamata > Viperidae > Vipera > Vipera ursinii. The sequence continues at coordinate 73,454,701 of NC_139512.1, forward strand.
CCCAAAATGATTGTCAGTGAATTAGCCCCATTGATTCCTGAGTAAGCACAGAACCAGTGCTTTTTTTTTGTAAAAGAAAAAGGTGCCGGAACTCACACGTGTCATACAACCTGCCTTGCCTACCCTACAAGGTTCCATCCAAAAAAGTTGCCGGAACTCCGTTCTGAGTGTTCTATGACAAAAGAAAACCCTGCACAGAACCATAAGACCATAAATTGGAAGGGGCCTTATAGGTTATCTAGAACTTTGTTCAGGAATCCACTAAATTGTCTCCAACATTAGCCATCCAGCCTGTTTGAAAATATTCAATAATTGGGAGTCCAGCAGTGATCTTAACCATACTTACTCTTGGGAAATTCCTCCAAATTGCCTTCAGCCTTAGGACTGGACTGCTTTATCATCATTCCACAATCTATGGAGAAGTTACTTCATCCTGGTTAGCACTAAGTAGTTTGTAACAGGTATTGCCTTATATATCATTCTCCATATAATTAAAGGAAGTTCTGAAGGACTGGCAGCTTTCTTGTGTTAAACAACTAGATTGACTGAGGCTTTGAAAATGCTAATGATGCCCTCTTCCAGTGATTGCATGAAAAGCTGTGTGGAGTTACAAGTCAGCCATTAAACCATCCTAGCAGAGCTTCAAGGTGGCTGCATGGATCAGTAGGTGTGAAGGTAACTAATGAATTCAGCCCGTTGATTTCACACAGAGTTCTCTATGGAGGCTATATTTTCGTGATTACATTGCTCCTAGAGTATGTCTAAGCAGCAGGTGGGTATAAAATGAAATGGCTTAGATTAAATACAGGCACACTTTGAAACGTCTCAGACATAAAACACAACATGAATGAAGTGTTACGACTCTGCCTCCCCCTCTGCCTCCTTTCCAAGCACTTCCGCCTAAGCAGTTACGGTAATTCAAAACCAGACAACAGGGAACACAATTATGCCCTCTTTTTTGCCTCTGAAGAAGAGCAACAATAACAATAATAATATATTCTTCCCAGAAAGTAGTGATTCTCTTCCCCTCCTTTTTAACCTGTAAGCTTCTGTTATTAGTTTCAGGCAGGACTGGAAAGGAAATAAAATAAATTAATTTCCCCTATAAATAATGAACAAGTGGTAAATGGGGGGAGGGGGTAGAATAAACACATAGGTAACTTTTCTAACTCAATAGTGTAAATAATTTGGACTTTGCAAATTTAAGCCCCACTTGTGCAGCAGCTGTTTTTGTAAGCTTTATGCCCAAAAGATGTGATGAATAAAGAAATACTACACTGCCCATATCTGCTTCTCTTCTACTAGGGCCTATTGGTTGTTTTTTTAGCTGGCAATGAAGGATTGATAAAATGGGTCTATCCCAGGGGTAGGCAACCTCGGCTCTTTTATGACTCATGGACTTCAACTCCCAGAATTCCTGAGTCAGCTATGCTATGAGTCATAAAAGAGCCGAGGTTGCCTACCCCTGGTCTAGGACAACTGTCTGCAGCCACCTCACTGTGGCCACCTCACCATAGGGCAACACTATGAGCCTTGGCCTCTGGTTTCCAAAGCTGGCGCAGCTTAAGGGAGGAGAAAGTTCTTGCCAGCCTGCATTCCTTCTTCACAGGTTTCCTTGCCTCACTTTCCGTGAAAGACAGACTAAGCGGGAATTATTGTTTTACACTCACACACACACACCATTCCAAGCTTGGGGACTATTATCCGCATCCGAGCTGGCAAGTTGCCAATCATACCTGGGCTTGGGGAGAAGGACCTCTCCTTTGGGGTGCTGCACTGTGCCCTGATGGCTCCTGGGTGAGGAGACGGGCAACTGGGATGGTGACAGGGCAACTCGCTCCTGATGGTAAATGGAGGGCTAAGTGGAATTCATTGTTCCGGGCTGGATACTTCAGTAGGAAGAACCTTTGCATTGATGGCCAACCTGTCACGTCCGTGCTGGGGGTCTAGCATTGCATGCCAAAGGAGAGGTCCTTCTCCCCAGACCCGGGCATGATTGGCAGCTTGCCAGTTTAGATGTGGATAAAACTCCCTAAGCTTGGAATGGTGTGTGTAGATTGCGTGTGTCTCTGTGTGGGTGTATATGTATGTGTGTGCAGAACAATGATTCCCGTTTAGCCTGCCTTTCATGGTGGGGGGGCACTGGAAAGGGAGGTGAAGAAGCCCTCGGAGAAGGAGTGCGAGCCGGCAGAAAATTTCACCTCCCTTAAGCCAAGCTAGCTTTGGAAAACAGAGCAGAAGGCTCAGGCTTGTGGCGAGTTGTCTCCATAGTGAGTTGGTCAGGGTGAGGTCTCCCATGGAGAGGTGGTGGTGTAGAAAAGCTTGGCTACACAGTAATAAGAGCATCAGAGCAAGGCCCTTTTTTTTTCAAAAAGAAAGGGGAGGGGGGAAAGTAGGAGTAAGCCAGAATTTACGTCAGTAGGGAACTGCTCACCATATAGCTACAGAGGAAATCTACTTTTGCTGTATTTCTTCTGGACTAATTCAGTTCTGAAGTTAGTTGGCTTGGGGGCAAGCTTCTAGAAGCCACATTAGAGATGGAAGTGCTCTTAGATTCAACTGCAGTGTCAAAAGGTTTCAAAGTTTTTCATACTGCAAAACCTTTTAGTTAATAAAAAAAAGAGAGAAGCAAATACATTCTTGGAACTGCTGATCAAAACACAAAGCTTTAATAGTAGAAAACTGGCTATGTTTGAGTATGTTTTTTGGTAGAGGATTGTGCCTAGTTTCTCACAGAACCCTGTCAAATTTTTACAGAACTCTGTGGTTTCAAAACACAGTTTGAAAAATTCTGATGTAGTATTTTTGTTGTTGTTGCTCTTTTGGATTACTGTAATTTGAAATTCTCTATAGGTGTAACTTTCATGCTTTTAAGAATGGCTGTATAAGCAGGTCTTCCCCACTGATAGCAGGGCTGTGACATAGGTGGAAAATTGGTCTTCCTGTAAAGGCAAAAGCTAAACAGTTTGGTTAGGTGTATATTTCTTTCTGATATATCTACATGCAGTTGTGTGCAAGATGAACCTGGGAGTAATTGCAAGCATGGAAAGTTGACTCAACACACCTGTGAACTGGGTTAAAGGAGGAAATGGAGATCACCAGGAACATATGATGATGTCACTTTACTATGCCGCATCATTTATATGCTATGAGAACCTCCTCAAATATTTATTTTTTTCTAGGTTTTAGTAACCACGTGGTGCAATGACCTCTTTGGTGTGTGCAAATCCAACAATACAATTCATCACCTATAACCAATTAAATAGAGAATTTATAGCCCAAAAGCAATCACTATGTCACAGGTCTGCAACCCGCGGCTCCCAGTCCTCTGCCATGTGCAGTCCCCCCAAAAAAAAGTGGGACTAAAAAAGTTCAACCAATCAATTCAAATATGCAGGGTAGGTGCATATCTTGCCTTGTCTCCACTCTTCAGTCAAACCCTGTTCTGCACATGCGCGCATGTACGTACATGCGCACACAATTTTTGCGGCTCCCAGTTTTTCCTTTTTTGATGGAACCAGTTCCGGGTGGCTCTTTCACTGTTTCAGGTTGCTGACCCATGCACTATGGTATTAAAAATAATAAACCAGGGTTTCTTTTTCTTCCCCCCCCTTTTTTTTCCACAAGAGAAAGTAACAAAGAAAGAAAGAAGTATGGAATTGCTTTTCTCCTTAAAAGACCTTTGTCATGATTTACAGTCTTTAGAACAATATAATTCATGCAGATAAAACATTGTATAAAGCGAATCAGAGCTTTCTGGAGCTGAAGAAGGGATTGCATTCTTTTGATTTAAGAACAGAGTTAAAAACCTTAGTGATTGACTCATGTGAAACAACTTGACTTGAAAACTCTGATAAATAATATACCACAGATTAACTAGTGCCGAACATAAATAAAGATGTTCAAGATTAAATGACCAGTTCACAAGCTCTATTTCGCTGAAGTAATGCATTATTTTTAAACATTCCATATAAAGTCAAATATATCGAAGTATGTGAAGAAGTGTGTTTGTTTGTATGTCTATGTGTTATTGCAGATAACTTTTTAAAAGCATGTTTTTACAATGTCCTACACTTACTAAGTTTTGGGAGAAAGTACTGAATTATATAAATATAATTGTGACACATAAACTAAGTTTTTCAGATCACACTATTCTCCTGAACTACATATATCAGGGGTCTTCAAACTTGGCCCTTTTATGACTTGTGGACTTCAACTCCCAGAATTCCTGAGCCAGCATGGCTGGGAATTCTGGGAGTTGAAGTCCACAAGTCATAAGAGGGCCAAGTCTGAAGACACCTGACATATATAGTATTTGGGATTTGACAATTGGACAACATAAATGGATTCTCTGTGTCCTTATGATGGCCAAAAAGACCAATATTCTGTTCTGACTAAAGAAGCTTCTTGGATGAGAAGTGAAATGGCTTTAAGGAAAAACAAAAAAGTCCGGTTGCCTTTTGAAAAAGCACCTCTGGAAATATGAGACTCATTTTACAAAATACAATAAATCTCTTGGAAGCATATATGAACTTGAACAATAATTCCATTGGATAGCTATATAGAATTTTTTTTGTATTTTTTTAATTTAATCCCATTTATATCCCGCCCTTCTCCGAAGACTCAGGGTGGCTTACAAGCTTAGCAGTAGCCTTCATTCTATGTACAGTATATGCCTGCTTATTAGGGCTTTCATAAACCCCCCAAGCGGCATTATTACAAAGTCAGCTTAATTGCCCCCAACAATCTGGGTCCTCATTTTACCTACCTCGGAAGGATGGAAGGCTGAGTCAACCTTGAGCCTGGTGGGATGCGAACCTGCACTAATTGCAGGCAGCTGGTGTTACTTAAGGAGGCATTAGCCCACTGCTCCACCAAGGCTCCTAAAGAATTGCAACTATTTGCTGCTAAATTAATATATTATGGCTTTCTTTTCTTTTCTTTGTTATATTTTTTTACTTTTTTTTTAAAAAAAGCACTTTCTATATGGTTTTTATTTCCTTGACAGTGTTTTTCTATTTTTGTTTTCTTGTTTTTTTTTCCAATTTTGCCATTATTTTACAAAGCAATAAAAAGAATACATAAAAAAAACCTGACGAGACTTCAGGTTTTGTTGGCCTTGTGACTGTAAAGAGAATGAATGAAAAAATGAGCATATAATCACAGCCATCATTTTGCAGTTTTGACTGTCCCAGCATAAAATCATACCCTGCAAATATCTTGGCAAACCACGATATTTGGAATGGAATGGGAAGAAGATATTATTGAACATGCTTTGTGGAAAAAAGAATTTTTAAAAATCTGGAAAAGAAAGTTTTAGAAATAAAATTATGGATTTTTTTTTAAAAAAATCTCTACACAAGACAACGTATCCCAGAACTATAAAACTTTCCACGTGTGCTAAAGTGGCACTTAATTCCCTTTAAGTATCTCATGTAGACTATTCTTTGAATTTCATAAGACAAGATACTGAGAGCTTCCCTGTTCAAACAGCAGCAGCTAAGTAATACAATTACAACTTTTTCCATTGTTACAATCCTAACTGAAAGCTGACTGAGGAACATTTTTTTTTGAAATTAACATAGCTCTTCATATGATTTTGCATGATGTGCATCTAGCTGCATGTTTAATTGTTCAGGAAATAAGAGAACCATTAAAATTAACCCTGATGGCTATTGAGAGGTCTAAGTCAGATATATCACATTGTTTGTCCAAATTTTCAAATTCAAATTCACATTCAAGCATTAGATGTTTTTCCAGAGAGCTAGGTTCTTACATAATGCCTCCAAAGCAGGATGAGTTGAACCTGATTTTTTTGGTGCCTCAACTGAGAACTTGGCTGATGAGCCAGTTGTCTGTTTTCTTGGCTGCCCATGATATTTATTTTCTGCAACACCAAAGTTGAAGAGCATTAACACCCTTCCCAATTCTGCTTCCTCACAGCCCAAATTTTCTTCCATAGAGTGCCACAGGGAACCTCATGGTTTGCACAGTTCTGATCATTGTAGGTGTAGAGACAACATGAGAATCATGAATCCCTGGATTTTCTTTATCTAAACTACAATTGTCAAATGATAATCAGGTATGTGCATGTGCTCTATTGGCAGAATTAGGAGGCTATTATATGGCCCCTAGGAAATCTGGCAAGGTCTTGGTTCTTTTCTTAATCAATTATATTGTATTTTCATTATTCAAAGATGTAAGGCATATTTCAAAGATATGAGAATGGAAACATTTTTCCCCTCTTCAGCCTTTTTCATAAGATATATTTATATATAATTACAAACATTTTCAAGTACATTTGTAATTCATGGGTGAATAGGGTCTTAATATTTTAGATTTTTCAAGTTGTTGTAAGAGGATACTGGACTGTGTAATGCTATAAAATGATGATATATTCATCTAGAACATCCTTTGATTTTGTAATTTAGCCCAAGAGCATTACCTGCATGTAAAACTCCTGAATTAAAAAAAATCAGCACAGAAATGTGTTTGGATTATTTCAGGGGTGTCAAACTCAATTTCATTGAGGGCCACATCAGCATTGTGGTTGCCCTCAGGGGGCCGGGTGGGTATGGCCAGGATGGGCGTGGCCTACTGGGTGGGCGTGGCTAGAGTGCGTATGGCCTACTGGGTGGGCGTGGCCAGCTCTACATCGTTCGCATCAAGGGTGCCTATGGGGGCCTGGGCAGGAGTGGGACAGATCTGAGGGTCTCTGGCAGAAGGAGATGGGACCAGGGCAAGTGCCAAGGCAGTGGGGGCCGTTCCCTCACTGTTTCCAGGATGGCTTCACGGGCCACATGAAACCACTTCACGGGCCGCATCCGGCCCCCGGGCCTTGTGTTTGACATGTCTGGATTATTTGAACTCTACAGTATTTTTTATTGACAGTTAAGGAGTGTGGCTCAAGTGAGTATTAATTATTTGCAAGAACTTCGGAATAAAGGGTTGGAATAACCTATATTAATATATTAATAAATCAATGGCTAAAGCTCTTAAAGAATATTGAGTATGATTTTTACAATTTTAAATAATGTGCATTCAATTTTTTATATATATTTATTGGAGACTTCAGAAAATGTTTAAAAAGGGTCAGCTATCAAGCCTATTATGATGGAAGTCTGAAATAGTGAAGGGCACCCATACATACTGTCCCATTAGTTTCATATTTGTAAATTTGATGTTTTATTCTTTAAAAATGTTATAGTTTCCTGTATATTAAAGAAATAAAATTAAAAAGGAGATGTGATTGCAATTTAAACTGGAGATGGATAGATGGATAGATGGATGGGTGGATGCACATCAGTAAGGAGGGGAAGCTGTAAGTTAAATGCATCCATGTAAATCGTAAGTGTCAAAATTCACTCACAGAACAATAAATTCAGGATGAAACGGGCCATGAGTCTTTCATCTTCAGGAAAATGAAATTAAATAGCCTTTCCTGAATTATTTCCATGGAAAATATGTAGCCCAAGGAAATGTGAGAATTTCAATTATGTGCAAATTAAATTATGAATAGCTATCTTAAATTATTTCTATCATGACTTTCCCTGAATTACACTACCACTTGCATTACACTTGAACTTGCAGAATGAGGCATATGAGAAAACAAGGCTACAGTACTAAACATATTTACCTAGAAGTAAACTCCATTGAGATCAGTGGGACTGATTTCAAAGTAAAGAAGCATAAGATCCCAGAAAGCTTTAGCAATAGGCATCCAATGATTTCAACCTTTAGTTTGTTAATTCTAAGAGTTTCTGAGAATGTAGCAATTCATCATATTGTTAAAATGGTTGACTCAATAGAGATCGATAAGAGTCTCTTGCAAAAGACAAATGGCTCACTTTCTTGACAAAACTAGCAAATTGTATGACTGCTATATTGATGTAATACCAGAAGAAATTTATACACATATATAACAGCAAGCACTAAAGTGCTGGTCATTGAGGAGATCAGATATCTCTTTTCTAGCTTTCCATCTATGTCTCTCAGTGCAAATAAGTCCCAAGCCTGCTACTCAAGTTGAACAGATTCACGCTGCCCTTGAAGACATGTAACCAGTAAAGTCCAGAAGGAAAAAAGAGCAATTTTTGAAACTTCTCCAATATCTTCATTGGTTTTGAGCTCCAAGGACTCAAGGACTCACACTTGTGGGAGTAGTTTAAACTTAAATGAGTGGCTGTATTTTTAAATTTCCAACCTGGCATTTTTTTCTCACAACAGAAGTGTCTAACAGCTTTGGAGCAATCACGTAAACATGATTCAAACATGATTAATTGATTCTCCTTGGTTTGTGTAGGAACTGGGTGAGTCTCTGTTAAGCCTATTGTAGAACTAGCAGTGTTTCCTGTCACAAACCATTGAGAAATGGTACCACCAATTTGCAGTGACAGTAATTAGAGATGGCTTTTGAGACCCACAAAATAAGAAGCTTGGATGGCATTTGTGGCCTTAGAGACCACACCTGTTTGAAAACATTCAACAGTTGGGAGCAGTACAGCTGTCAGAAAAAGGAAAAAATGAAGAACAGTTTTGTCACTAGGATTCTAGCCTACACCATTAAAAGGAAAATAAAAATTTCAGGCTTGTTGATGGGACGGCCAGGTGGAGAAAGGTAAAGCAAGCCTAGCACAAAAAGAAAGTATCCAGGAAAGTGGAATAGCTGGAAATATTCATTGCGGTCCTTTTCTTTATACCTGGCACATATACCTAAATAAGCTTGAATCAGTGAACTTAAGAAACCATGAAATGATTGAATCTGTTGGCCAATTTCATTAGTTCTCCCCTAGTTCTGGCCTGCTTCATCAGGTCCGGGGCCTTCAAGAGGAGAAGAGAGAATAAACTATGTCTTGCTGTATTAACTGTCCAAGAAAGAGTCTAAACCCCAAAGGAGTACTAAGGTATCCACCCAATTGTCTCTTCCCCTCTTCGTGATCCAGGCTTCTCAGCACCTTATTTGGTCAGGCTCTCCTTCTGGAGCAGAAGACATTATGAATGTAATTACTTCGATAATACAAAATTATATTGTTGCAATATTGGGCTAGCCCTGGAAGAAAAGAAATAGAAAAAGGCTTAAAGAGTATAAATTGGGTTGTTTACAAACAAACAAAGGCTCTCTGAGGAAAGCAGCCTGCATTTTGATCACAACCATAAAAAGGTCACAAATATTCCAAGCATTCCTATGCTACAATTGTTCTTGATAATCATGGAACAGTTGGAAAACCGCTCTATTAGAAGCCAGGGAAGACTATTTCAAATTCCGGCATGAGGCCTAAGTGCACTTTTCTCTGTCTGGTTGCCTGATTGTAACAATTTTCCCTTAACAGATTGAAGGCTGCTTGCTGTGGAGACACAATTGAAGCAAAAATCCCTCTTCTCTGCGTCTGCAAAACTCTTTTTCCAGCTGCTTCCAGCTAGGCATGGTGCTTTGCAAAATCAGGAGCTGGCAATTATATTGTGGGAGGACAATTACTTGGCAAATACATTTATATACTAGATACATTCCAGGCTTGTCAAATCTGCTACTGTATTGCCTTTTCTCCTTACCTGGTGCTTAAGGATACCTGACAAAGTATTGGAAAAACAGTGCCAACTCCATCTCTACAGTTAATGAGCCTTTCTGCTTTTGAAATAACTGCTAGTGAGAAGATAATACCCATGTTCCTCCCCCTCTTCCTGTATCGGAGGGAGAACAGAGGAATAATGAAAAATATCATTTTAGTTACTCTCACAAACAAAAGATTTTGCTTTCATGATTTGTCATTCTGGACTGACCAGAAGAATTCAATTTGCATTATATCTTTTCACAAACCCAGAAAAAAAGGCTCTTTTTATATGCCTAAGACTGTCATCTCTGTTCCAGGTGCAAACGGCTTGGAGGACCCCTCCAAGGCCTGGATCCAACCTCCAGAAGCTCCGTTCTGGGTGGCAGACCCTTGGAGCAGTCTTTCAAGGCCTGTGTCCAACCTCTGGAGGCATGCAGAAGCCTCCCCCAGCCTCTGATCCAGGTGGCTTGGAGGAAGCCTCCAAGGCTCTGGGGACAACAGGATCACTTTCTCCTTCAGCGTGGCAAGCTCCGATGGGCTGGATGTGGGTGTGAGGGGCCTGGCCTTCTGCCTCAGTTGAACGCTTCAGGCCTGCCCTCAGGAAGAAAGGAGTTGGGGGCAGGAGCAGGAGACAGGCACCTTTTGCACAGTGAAAGAAAATTTCGGAGGTCTGTGATATGGCACAACCTCAAACACTTGCACGAGATCACGGACTCCAGAAACTTCCATTCTTGGCACAAAAAGCATTTCCAAGCTGACTCTCCTCTCCTTCAAAGGGAAAGAAACTGCAGCAGGAAGGGAAGAGGAGCCAGTTGTGAGGAGTGTGAAGGGGAATAGGGTGAATGTTGCAGTGCCACTGAAGCCGCTTGTAAGGGCGAATGACTGCTGTGGTGCTGCAGTGTTTGTAATTTTGGGACTTGCTAGTAAACACTAGGGGGCGCTGATCACGTAACTTCAAATGAGCGTTAAGTGAACGTTTGTAACTCAGAGATTACCTGTATTCCCTTGTTGAAGAGACACAGAACAATTGCTTGTCACTTTATTATAGAAAACACGTGAAAACTGTAGCTCAGGGTGTCTAACCCAAAGCCTGCAGGCCTTATGTGGCCCTGGACTGCTAGTAATGTGACCTCACAAGATCCCTCAAAATAAAGGAAGCTTAACTATATGTTTTACACACACAGAGAGAGTGCATTCAGAAAGTATTCAGACCCCCTTTACTTTTGTCAATTTTGTTATTGTGCAGCCCGATTCTACAGTTGTTGAAATTCATTTTTTTCTCATCAATCTACACTCAGTACCCCATAATGACAAAGTGAAATCAGAATTTTAGAAATGTCTGTAAATTTATTAAAAAGAAAAAACTGAAACATCACACCCTTCATTCCTCACCTTTGGCAGCAATTACAGCCTCCAGTGTTTCGGGGTATGACACAATTTGCTTTACACACCGGAATTGGGGGATTTTCTGCCATTCTTCCTTGCAAATCCTAGCCACTCTGCCATAAAGCCCAGATTGGTGGAGGGCTGAAATGATGGTTGTCCTTCTGGAACTCTGTCCCATCTCCATACAGGAACTCTGGAGCTAAGTCAGAGTGACCAACAGGTTCTTGGTCACCTCTCTTACTAATGCCTTTCTCACCCAATTGCTCAGTTGCCTGGGCAACCAACTCTTGGAAGAGTCCTGGTTGTGCCAAACTTCTTCCATTTGAGAATTATGGAGGCCACTGTGCTCTTAGGAACCTTCAATGCAGCAGAAATTTTATTGCAGCCTTCCCCAGATCTGTGCCTTGCAATAATCCTGTCTCTGGGCTCTGCTCATGGCTTTTGCTCTGCTACAATATGCATTGTCAGTTGTGAAGCCTTCTATAGAGAGGTGTGTGCCTTTCCAAATCATGTCCAATCAATTTAATTTATCACAGGTGGACTCCAATCAAGGTGCAGAAACATGTCAGCAACGATCATGAGAAAAGGGAGGCATCAGTGTTAAATTTCACATGTTGTGGCAAAAGGTCTGAATACTTATGCCAATGTGATATTTCGGTTTTTTCTTTTTAATAATTTACAGACATTTCTAAAATTCTGTTTTCATTTTGTCATTATGGGGTACTGAGTGTAGATTAATGAGAAAAAATGAATTTCAACAACTGTTGAAATTTCAACGGTCTGCAGCATAACAAAATTGACAAAAGTATACTTTGTGAATGCACTGAATATATTGCCTTCTTGTTAAATATTTATATTTTTGGGTAAAACAGATAAGCTGACAAAATTGAACTGGGTCTGAATGCTTTCTGAATTATCTATCTATCTATCTATCTATCTATCTATCTATCTATCTATCTATCTATCTATCTATCTACTATCCATATAATTTTGTCAATTTTGGTATGCTGTAGCCTGATTCTACAGTTGTTGAAATTCATTTTTTTTCTCATTAATCTACACTCAGTACCTGATAATGACAAACACACACACACACACACACACAATTTTATATGCGGTGCAAGACATTTCCTCTTCACTCAATACTGCCCAGACAAGGCAAAAATTGGACACACCTGCTGTAGAGTCATAAAATGGCTCAATATACATACAAAGAGGAAGAGATAAAAAAACAACCCCTAAGCTCTCCCTCTCTAAAGTAGAAAACCAGAAAATCCTTTCCCTGAGATGGCTTCTGAGACTCTGCATTATTGTGTCAGTGTTGACCTTTATCTCTTATAAAATATGATAGGCATGCCCCACCCCAGGTTTTACATGACTAAATTATCCACATCTATTTTTTCCCCCCAAATGGATAAGCTAGGTCTTCAGTCAATGTGTTCCAGATAGGTGGAATGGTTTTAGAGTTCTGCCCATTTATATCCACTGTAGGCCTGGTCCACAGTCTTTCAAAGTGTCAGCAGAAAAATGTAAACATTAGTCCAGCATGAAAAGGATTAATTTCAGGAGCTTGTCCCAGAAGACAAATCAGCAACATGGAGAACATTAACTCCTGCTTTCCACAGCAAAATTAGGAAATTGTGCTGACTTGGTCTTGGCTTTAGAAGCTGTCTCTCCGTATTTATGTTCGCCTTCGTGGAAGCAAAATGAATAGATTAGAGAAAAGATTGTGGAATGTTCCACTGGGCCTTGAAGACAAAGGAGAACACTGAAATACCAGGTTTCTTTTCTTGTTAATTAATTTTAGCAGTTCATTTATTTATTTATACAGCAGGAGGAGTCATTTAGGAAACATCTACTCCCCCCCCCCTTTAAGCTCAAGCGAGGTTGTATCCTTTTTTCTTGCTTCTCTGTAAGGCTTCTGATTCAAAGAAGCTATTTTTCTTCCTTTTAAATATGCAGAAGCTTTAATTAATCTGTACTGAAAGGGTAAAGCAGACTATTTCATGACAGAATATTGCCCGTTCATGATAGAAACAGAGTTCCAGCTCATTTGTGATGTTTAAAATAATCTGATTCTTGCTATTTGTGCAATCACTTTCAGAAGCTCACAAAATCTACTAGCCTTTTTGGGGGTGGGGGATGGGGGGTGAGGGAATGGGCAACCTTAGCTCTTGGATGGAGCTGCTCAGAATTATGGTCAGCATTTTTGGGGGCAACAACAGATTTGGTCACCTCAATTTTATTGAATGAGGAACATCTCCATATCTGCTATTCAATACAAGTCTCAGTATAAATAAGGCTGTTTTTGTAATTAAAAGTGAAATGGATTGCAACTTTAATGTCTGTTTATTTAGTGGAAGAAAGAAAACAATGGTTTGCTATGTAACAGTTTTTAGCTAACTGTTGTGACACATCAACTGCATTAGTTAATCATTCCTCCTCCTCCTCCTCCTCATCACCACCACCACTATAAAATTTGGACAACAAAAGTCTGGATAGTCACTAGATGGCAGCAAAGAGACACAATTCTACTTCTTTGCTGCCATCTATATTTTTGCAGGCTAGATCTGGTAGTTTTATTTTCAAGTCCATTGTATATAAACTAAACACCTAAAGGTCATTCTGGTCATAAAGGACATTCTGAATGCCATGAAGAAGGGTTCGTGGAATGTGGATTACTGGAATTGTTTTATCTACACTGAAGCTACCTATTTGTTGCTTAAAACTTTCCCTCTTTCCAATTCTGCTTTTATTCTACCTTGTGCCTTCTTCTTCCTTTCTGGGTTAAACTAGAAGGCAGGGTATCACAAATGTCAACCGGCTTCCCTTCCAGTTTAGGAAAGCTACAAGAAAAGCAAATGTATGATTTGGCAGGAATTGCAGTCATTAGGTAAAATGCAAACTTTACTATCCCATTGCACTAATGGCAACCAAAGTCTGTGCATCTATATGTATATTTTAGGGAGAGTGAAGTGGTAAAATGGGAGCATCCTACCTCACCGTAATCTGCAGGTTCCCCACACTTTATCCACGCCATTCTTATCTTACTAACTGACAATAGCATTTTTTACAAACAGTAGCTAATCTAAAATCTGTATGTTCACTTTGTCATAGAATGCAAAATTTTTCAAAAAGATTTTTTTAAATTAAAACATGCAACTTTGGGCTCATTCTAATTCCGCAATGCTATGAATTAAGCTGGTAGTGGCCTCTGTGTGCCCAAGTCAACTGAACAGATGAAGCTAACTTCCACCCCACATTTTACCTGGAGCTGGTTTTTCATCCTCTTCAGTAATGCTGTTGTTTCTCTTATGCATTTGCTTGCATTCGTTAAGAATCTGATTTTGTGTCTCTGCCTCATTGACCCTCCATCTCATTTGCAAACACATACTAAACAGGTTTCCTGTTCCTTATAAATTCTCTCTGTGTTACATGGAAAACAAAAGTCAGTAGTGTACAAAAAGGAGACATAAAAATTGCATGGAGTTACTTTGCATTTTATACATACAGCTTTTTTTCTTTATTTAGATGTATGCACAGGTAAGCCCTCTTTCTGGATATTGGTAATGTATGCATGGATAGCATGGGATTGATTTGATTTTGATTTAATTTTATTAAACTTATATGCCGCCCTTCTCCCTGAGGACTCAGGGCGGCTCACAACAATAACAATTAAAAAAAAATAGAGTAAAAAATTTAAAAGAGAATTAAACAATAAATGCAAAATTACGAGACAATTTAACCCAGTAAAAAGCCTAATTAAAAACCGTAGAGAAGGCAAATCAGTATGCATAATGAGCATCAAAGATACTCATCAGAGCATTGTTCCTCCCGCAAATATTGATTTAACTCTTTCATTTCTGTCTTTGAAATAGTTACATGGCCCATGCAGATGTATGTAAGGCTTGGCATTGAGAAAGAAGAAGGGAAAGAAGATAGATGCCTTCAAATTATGAAATCTAGTGGGAGGCAATTACGAGTACAATGAGCTGCAAATAGAACAATCCACTGAAGATTTAAGGAGGTGATGAATAAGTAGAAATTCACATATTTTGGTCACATAATACCCGTTGATGAACTAGAAAAATGTTTATGTTTGGCAAGATTGAAATAAGTAAGCGGACAACAGAAAATGTGGATGAAGGATATTTCATAATTACAGAACTATTCTTGGAAAAGCTAAAGGTTATATCAGAGAAAGACTGAGAAGGTGAACACTTTCCTGTGCATTCGCCAAGTGGAAGCATAATTCAATAACACTTAACTCATCCACCCAGAATGCAGTTATTCTGTATAGTGATCAACATCTGTTATAACTATGAGATCCATGCCTGAGTTGCTTAATTAAATTATCAAATAATTCCTTTATATTACTTCTACAGTATGGTTTAAATCATTTTCACCAAGCTAGTACATTTTGCATATGTTGAATGCAGCCATTAATTTCCTATTGCTATTCTGTTTATATCTAAAAGACATTCAGGTTGATCATAATGATTGAAAATTTGGATTCATGGGATAAATGTACAGGTGGGGAAGGAGGTTTTGACTCTCAGTACTTACTTTCTTTGCATATTTTAGTTTGTTTATTGCTACATCAGAATAAGTGGAATCCAATCCTTTCATCCAAATGCTGCAGAAAGTTAAAAGGTAAAGATTTGTATAAATATATGGATGTGGTTTACTTAAGTTAGTTCAACTTAGTTAACCTCACTCTGAACTCAGATGAGAGAAGAAAATTCAATTATATTACAGTGTTAGGAAATGAAGAAGTCATAGAGGCAATCGAAATTACTGGAACCTTGGGCGAAAGTGACCATGTCATACTGGAATTTAATATAACGCAAACACTAGCAACAGAAAACAATCCAACCACTGTCGTGAACTTCAAAAGAGCTGACTTTAACAAACTCAGAAAGAATCTAGGAAAAATCCCATGGATGGAAATCCTAAAGGGGAAAACAACCCAGGAAGCATGGGAAACCTTGAAAAATGTGATCACAAAAGCCCAGACCAACACAATACCACTGAGAAAGAAAAACAAGAAATCCAAGAAGAAATCAGCATGGCTGCACAAAGATCTCCCTAACAAACTAAAAGACAAAAAGGACAAATACAAAAAATGGAAAGAGGGACACATAACTAAATCTGATTATCAGCAGACAGCCAGAACATGCAAAGATGAAGTCAGGAAAGCAAAGGCTCAGAACGAACAAAGACTTGTAACAGAAATCAAGGACAATTAAAAAAGTTTCTTTCAACACATTAACAACCAGAAAAAAATCAAGGAAACTGTAGGCCCACTAAAGAGAGAAGATGGCAAGGAAATTACAGCCAACTGGTAGAAAGCAGAGCTGCTTAACTCATACTTTGTGTCAGTCTTCACACAAAAGAAACTATAGCCCAACACACCAAAAAACCACTGCAAAAGACATACTAGAAACAAAAATTAAAATAAGCATGAAAATGGTAAGGGAACACCTATCCAACCTTGACAAATACAAATCACTGGGTTCCAACAGACTATAACCCAGAGTTCTGAAGGAGCTGGCAAGATGTTATCTCAGAACTGCTGTACCACATCTTTCATAAAGCCTGGAGCACCGGGGAAGTACCTGAGGATTGGAAAAGGACTGATGTAGTCCCCATCTTCAAGAAAGGTGGGGGGAAAAACAGACCTAGGAAACTACAGACCAATCAGTTTAACATCAATACCTGGGAAGATCCTAGAAAAGATAATCAAAAAACAGATCTGTGAACAACTAGAAACAAACAAAGACATAAGTAGTAGCCACCATGGGTTTGTTAAAAACAGATCATGCCAAACCAATCTCATCTCATTCTTTGATAAAGTGACTAAACTAGTAGACCAGCAAAATGCAGTGGACGTAGTATACTTAACTTTAAGTAAGGCATTTGACAAGGTAGACCATGACCTACTCCTTGGTAAGCTAGGAAAAGGTGGGATAGACAACATCACCACCAGATGGATCTGTAGCTGGCTAACAAACTGTACTCAATGAGTAGTTCTCAATGGTACTACATCCACATGGAGAGAAGTAAGCAGTGGGGTAGCACAAGGTTCTGTCTTAGGCCCAGTACTCTTCAATATCTTCATCAATGACTTAGATGAGGGAATTGAAGGGGAATTTATCAAATATGCAGATGACACCAAACTGACAGGAATAGCTAACACCCCAGAAGACAAACTCAGGATCTAAAAAGATCTTGACAAACTTGAACAATGGGCTCTATCCAACAAAATGAGTTTCAATGTAGTGAAAAGCAAAGTCTTTGAATACTGGGGCACACCATTCAATCTCTCTCAGTCTGATGCTAAACCAGCAAATGAGCACCCTTTGAGAATAACGTCTAAGCTGCTATATATTCAATTAATTATCAGGACTTCAAGCCCATTTGTGGGTTATGCAGAGTAAAGATGTCATCTGTCCACGGATTGGCCGCCTCCAGATATGTAACCTCAACTTCCATAATTCTCAACAATGGCCATTCTGATTGTGGAGCTTTGGAAATTGAAGCCCCTGCATCTGAAGAATTCACACGTTGGGGAATAATTTACTTTAGATGCAAACATTCTGTTTAGCAACTTATTCTGTTTTGAAGTTCTTGAATATAAATATTCACTGAATTTATTTGTAAATCTACAGAGGACATTTCTAAGAGAGATTTAGATTTTAAACATTATGTTTCAATATATCTAATTATCCTATATTGCCATTTCTTCAAAGTTGGAAGAAACCCCCATCCCTCAGAGAATCAGAGGCACTAGAGCACAAAATCATATCAATATTTTGTAAATGATAAGACATGTTTCAAAATGCATTAAATTGCAAGCCATTTGGATATTCATGCCTGACTGTGATATATATTCAAGATAGTTAATCTCATTTAAAATAGATGCATCCTTTTTTAAAATAAAAAGGCAAAAGTATGTTTGTTTGTTTTTAAAGAAAAGAACAAAATCACTCTTGCCTGTTGTTTTGCTTCTCCCTTTGCCTGGAGCAACCAGCTTAGCATCCATGGAAGATATTTTCTGCTGCTTTTCTGCTTTCCTATTTCATGAGTAGTTACAGAATATTTCTTTCCAAGAAATTAGGTTTCTTCGCTTGTGGATAATAGGAACAAAAGGAAAAAGAAAAGAAAAGAAAAGAAACAACTAAATGAACAAAGCAAAATAGAAAGGCTCTCTGGACTGAATCATATTTTCTGCGTGTTGCTGTTCAGTTTATTTCCAAAATGAGGATTAAGATCCTAGCTCAAATGACCCATGTCATTTAGAGTCTATAGTTTACAAATACCAATATCTTGCAATTTCTTTACATGCATTGATTTTCAGGTGAATATGAGAACTAATTCAGATGGAAAGCAGTATGTCTGAAAACAGGCCAATGGACTGTCTATTGTGGCTTAGCGTTTATTTACATATGCAGGTAATATGTGATGATGAGCATGCATGGGTGAGCCATTCCTTTCTGGAATTGTGTGATATGGGCTATGGTAAGAATTACCTTTTGTCAGCAGTATCACAAAGTGATCTGTAATGAAGCTAGTCATTGCCCAGATGGGCTAACAACAAAGCCAGTAATAAAAAAAATAGAATTAACTTTGGTTAGTGGAACAATATAATATTTTTAAGATGAACAATTCTCATAATACTGTTGTGGAAAATGGGATTGTTAGGAAACACTTTTTCTGACATCCCCAATTTACCATTTCAAAAATTTAACTACTGTAAACAAATATGAGAAATTTATCATTATTACTGAATATTCACAAAAGAGTTCATAGCCCAATATCAGAGTACATGCTTTTTGTACATAAGGATCTACAGTAGAGTCAATCTTAAGTTTCTTTGGTTTGATGGATTTCAGGACTTTGGACAGCTGCTTTAAATCAGATTATGAATTATCCTAGTTAGAATAATTTTATTTTGAATTATGGAAAGTTAGCCTTTGCTTTGTTACTGTAATGAAAACAGTTGCCACATTCTACTAAATTTTTCAGATATTTTATCAAGTAGGGCATGCAAATCAGGAACTTTAAACATGCCTTTTTTACTTTTGACATGTCATTGATGAGTTGTTTATTTTTCTGTTTCTGAATGTGAATAGTATTATCTCTAGAGAATATGTGTATACATACATACATACATATATGTGTGCATGTATGTATGTATATGTGCACATATGCACATGTGATACCAATCAACATTGCATAATTGTTGTTGTTGTTGTTGTTAGCTGCGAAGTTGTGTCCGACTCATTGCAACCCTATGGACAACGTTCCTCCAGGCCTTCCTGTCCTCCACCATCTTCTGGAGTCCATTTAAGCTCATGCCTACTGCTTCAGTGACTCCATCCAGCCACCTCATTCTCTGTCGTCCCCTTCTTCTATTGCCCTCAATCTTTCCCAGCATTAGGCTCTTCTCCAATGAGTCCTTCCTTCTCATTAGATGGCCAAAGTATTTGAGTTTTAGTTTCAGGATCTGGCCTTCTAAAGAGCAGTCAGGGTTGATCTCCTCTAGGACTGACCAGTTTGATCACCTTGCAGTCCAAGGGATTCGCAGGAGTCTTCTCCAGCACCACAGTTCAAAGGCCTCAATTCTTTGGCGCTCAGCCTTTTTTATGGTCCAACCATAATTATATTATGCAAAATAATGTCCTACAAATCAAGCTTTTTACTCATGCAGGCTTAATCATTTGTTATGGTCAAAACTGGTTTTTCTAATTTTTTTTCCCTTTAACTGTGTTCTGGCTTCAAATCCCTGAATGGTTAAAGCAATTTCATGAGTTGCTATCCTAGCACAATGTCTGTGTCAAATAAACTATTTATAGTTATATATAAAACTATCTGATACACTTTTTTATAATGTGGACATCTAGGTTCAGATTAGAAAAAAGAGTACATCCTTATTTATAATTGACAATATAATATTTTTATTCATTGATATTTATTTAGCAATGTCTGTCCTTTAAACAAATGTTTGCTGGACAATAATGTCATTTTTGCTGTTTTTCTATAATTGAAAAAGATATACTAGTTTTTGCCTTCTGGTACATTAAGTACACAAAACTTTCATCAAGCAAAGAAGGAAGGGCAGATGAAAACTCTAATTCTATGACACATTGAATGTTACTGTAGGAATGAAGATAGGATGGACAGCTTTTTAAAAAAAAAATGCTGCTCAAACCTTTCCAATTTCTCTCTCCTTATTTGGACAGAAGATGAAATCTCGACAGATGTATTTCACAAATGACTTCTTTTGGAATCTCTTCCTTAAAATGATTATAGCTGGTACAGGATCATTCTTCCATTTGCCATTTGATCACCCTTGCAATTTGTTTGAACCCTTCCATGAGCTGAGTTGAGCTGTCCCCTTTCAACAGTTTCATTTTTCTATTTATATTATTACACTTCAATAAAGCATAACTTGTAGTATGTGATAAGAATGCAAAAGCTACTCACTCTGAAAGAGGTGCATAGAAACAGAGATTTTGTAAGTTCAGTATATCTTTAGAGAATGAGAAAAATCACCACTTTGACATTTCTATATCTGCATGTTGCTGGCTTAGTCATTCATATACAGTAGGCATTGTTGATAACATTCCTGGAATTTTTTTTACCTTTTGCATTACTAACTGAAATCAGCTACTTAAATGAGTGGTTCCTAAAATGACTGGAAATTAAATCAGTAGCTTGTCCATTCAGTTCTCATTAACTTTGGAGAAGATCATAAACAGGAAATAGCATAGCATAGCATAGCATAGCATAGCATAGCATAGCATAGCATAGCATAGAATAGAATAGAATAGAATAGAATAGAATAGAATAGAATAGAATAGAATAGAATCTGGAAGGGTCCTTGGAGGTCTTCTAGTCCAGCCCCCCGCTCAAGCAGGAGAACTTATACCATCTCAGACAAGTGGCTGTCCAGTCTCTTCTTTAAAATCTCCAGTGATGAAGCAGCCATGATTTCTGGAGGCAAGCTGTTCCACTGGTTAATTTTCCTCACTGTCAGGAAGTTTCTCCTTAATTCTAGGTTGCTTCTCTCTTTGATCAGTTTCCAACCATTGTTTCTTGCCCTGCCCTCTGGTGTTTTGGTGAATAACGTAACCCTCTCTTCTTTGTGGCAGCCCCTCAGATACTGAAATACTGCTATCATGTCTCCCCTATTTCTTTAGACTAGCCAAACCCAAGTCCCACAGCTGTTCTTCATATGTTTTAGTCTCCATACCTTTGATCATCTTAGTTGCTCTTCTCTGAAATTTTTCCAAAGTATCAACATCTTTTTTGTAGTATGGTGACCAAAATTGGTTGCTGTATTCCAAGTGTGGTCTTACTAGGATTTTATAAAGCGGTACTAATACTTCATGTACTCTTGATTCTATGCCTCTGTTTATACAACCCAGGACTGTATTACCATTTTTGGTTGCAGCTGCACACTACTGGCTCATAGTCAACTGATTATCCACTAGGACTCCAAGGTCCCTTTCACAGTTACTGTTTTTAAGCCAGGTCTCATCACATCTGTACTTGTATCTTTGATTTTTCCTGCCTAAATGTAAGACTTTGCTTTTCTCCATATCGAAACTCATTTTGTTGGATAGGGCCCATTGTTCAAGTTGGTCAAGATCTTTTTAGATCCTGAGTTTGTCTTCTGGGGTGTTGGCTACTCCTGGCAGTTTGGCAAATTTGATGAGTTCCCTTTCAATTCCCTCATCTAAGTCATTGATGAAAACATTGAAGAGTACTGGGCCTAAGATGGAACCTTGTGGTACCCCACTGCTTACTTCTCTCCATTGGATGTAGTGCTATTGAGGACTACTCATTGAATAAAATTTGCCATCCAGCTACAGCTTCATCTAGTGGTGATGTTTTCTATTCCACCTTTTTCTAGCTTACCAAGGAGTAGGTTGTAGTCTACTTTACCAAATGCCTTACTGAAGTCTAAGTATACTACATCCACTGCATTTTGCTGGTCTATTAGTTTAGTCACTTTGTTGAAGAATGAAATAAGATTGGTTTGGCACCATCTGTTTTTAACAAACTGGTGCTGGCTACTAGTTATAAATTTGTTTGCTTCTAGTTGTTCACAGATCTATTTTTTGATTAGTATAACATCTCCCAATAAAATTGCTGTTAAAACCCAGTAAACATTTTATATTACTGTATCTCTTCTGAAAACTGTGCATTAACACTCTACCCATTTTATTTTAATTCTTGGACACTAGGAAGATTAAAAAAGAAGCTGCTTAATTTGTGTTTACCAACAACCACATTTTCTAATTTGGCCACTTGCTTGGTGTCACCTGCTGTTTTTCTTTTCCAGTTCATGAACTGCCTTTCTGATGTCATAATTCACATAGCAAAATAAAAAAAAATCAAGTCCATACTTACATATGCTGAATGCATGTTCATTAGTGATAATAGAAAGAATAGTAGATGTACATGTGAGTAGTGTCAAGTAGGTTTGTCATAGGTCTGCAGTTAATTACTGTCACTGCATTTGTACAACTAAAATATCTGTGATATTCTGATCTCTCTCTTACCACCAAATGTTCTTAACACAAGGAAAAACCTATTATATTCAGGAACATAGTAATTATCATACTGAGTCAGATGAGCAATCCATCTGGTCTAAAATCATGTCTTGGCCAGTGGCCAGTGCCAGATGCTTTAGAGAAAGTTGCAACAAATCCCCAAATTAGTAATTAATAAGCATAGGAAAAATTCCCACCTAGTTTTTCAGAGAATAGTTGGCTTACTTATATTTCTTGATCTAATTCTTTAGGTAAAAATTGCAAACTAAATTACCTTGGATGCATAGTGGACATTTTAATATTGCTCTATAGCTTATTTTTCTTCTTTCTTTACCATTTTTGTTATTCTTCATTTGTATGCATTCTGATCTAGTACATATTCACTATGGAACTTTATTAGTTAGTGTGCATACAATTGCAATCTTGACCCTATATATGTTTACTCTGAAGTAATTTTCACTTTCAGTGGACTATATATTTTAGTACTGGTACAAATAGTTACAGGATTTATTTATCTTCTGATTTCAACTTGACTGAAATGGGAAGAAGTCATGGACTTACAAACACAGTATAAATTACTACATAGGCATATGAAGGAACAAAATAGCAAGCAATTAATTTACATCCTTGAATATTAAAGGAACTTGCTGGCAGAATCAGTATCCATTATCTTTGACAAATTCTGTAAAAGTTCAAATAGAAAGAAAAAAACCCTTAAGAACTATAATCAGTGGGACATCACTATCTGAAAAAATTCTATAGTGGACCAATAAGTGATTGAGCTACCGTATAAACATCTTGACAATAATTCAGTGATGATAAGAAGTATCAAGAAGAAATGCCATACAGTTTCTCTCTCTCCCTCCCTCCCCATCTCTTTTTTAATTACTTCAGGAAATTATGGAAATACTATAGACAAAATAAATCTTGGATTTCAGCAGTATGAAATGGAAGCTAGACAAAGGTAGATTGAATGAGTATTAGGTGGATCAATAGATAACATGAAAAAAACCATATTCAAAGAAAGCTCATCAAGGATTCCTCATCAGAGTGAAAAAAATAGGAATGAGATATCACAGTTTGGTTCCTACCTCAAATTTATTAATGGCTTAGATCAGGGGTGTCAAACTCAATTTCATTGAGGGCCGCATCAGCATTGCGGTTGCCTTCAGTGGGCCGGGTGGGTGTGGCCTGGGTGGGCGTGGCCTACTGGGTGGGCGTAACTAGAGTGCGTATGGCCTACTGGGTGGGCGTGGCCAGCTCTACATCGTTCACATCAAGGGTGCCTATGGGGGCCTGGGCAGGAGTGGGACAGATCTGGGGGTCTCTGGCAGAAGGAGGGTCTCTGGGCCAGGGCCAAGGCAGTGGGGGCCGTTCCCTCACTGTTTCCAGGATGGCTTCACGGGCCACATGAAACCACTTTGCGGGCCGGATCTGGCCCCCGGGCCTTGTGTTTGACACGTCTGGCTTAGATGATTAGGTGAAAGGAATGCTTATCAATTTGAAATTCAAAATGATCTTGATAATTGAAAGAAAGAGGATGAAAAACAAAATTTAAAATGATTTTGATAAGTTGATGAAACAGGATGAAAGTAATCAAATGAAATTCAAGAGACACAAATATGAAGTTTTTCATTTAGAGAAAAGAAATAGAATACTAAGCATAAAAGAGAACTTTGGCAATAGAACATGGAAGAAAGATGCTGGATATTATAGCTGATCCCAAGTTGAATATAAGTGAACTATATAATATGACTGGAAGAAAAGCAAATGTATTGTTGGCCTGTATCAAGAGAGGTATATTTTCCAAATCACAGGAAGTAAGAATTCTGCTTGATTCTGTATTGATCACATCCTACTTCAAACACTATATTATTTCTGAACATCACATTTTAAGGGCTCAAACAGGAACAATTTTAGACAAAACAATGAGACTCAGAGGACTGGAACAGAGGGCAACTACATCATCACCAAGTTTGAAGGTGGCTCACACTCACCTTTTCTTAATGATTTTTTTTTACTATTGTTTTAAAGATTTAAGGGTCTTTAGTTGTTATGATTTTGGTTGGATTTTTTTTTTCTGATGTATGTGAGAGATGGGCAGCTAAATAAATTGAGCAAATAAATACCTACAGATGTAAAATGTTCCTGCCAAGAGTCTGCCCAACTCCATTTTATAGCTTTCATATCACAAAAGGGAAATTGCTGCAGTACAATTTGAAATGCACTACAGCTGAGCCAGAACTAAATTCTACAGGAAGAGAGATATGGATTCCACAGCCTGGGATTCCACAGTCTGAGTGCTGATTTAGGAGTGGTGCAAAGACCACTTTGAGGAGGTACCTTAAATCCTATAAGGAAAGAGTAGGGGAACTGTACATGTTTTACCTTGAGAGGAGAAGTCTAACAGTACTCTCCAAAGACTTCACTGGTTGTCAATATGAAGCAGGCCACTATAATGCTCCCAAAGTGCAGAATGAAGATTTAGGTACAGGAGAATGTATGTGATTGAACATTAGAGAAAGCGTCCTAATAATCTACTTGGACAACTGTTATTTATTCAGAGCTATTCTACATAGAGAACTAGGCAAAAAATTCTCTTCAATATGTTCCTAATGCATAAAATTACATTCACATGCTATATTTACAGTTGGAAAAAATTGCTGGGATTAAAAAAAAAAAGTTCTTGTGAACTGCTGTACTGCATCTGTGCATCAGGTTTTCTTATTCACATGTGTTGATGTCTGCACCCAAGAGGCACATTCCCTCCTGAATTGGATTCTAGATTGCAAGTGTGGGCATCATCTGGCCAACAGGATCAAGCTAGAATCAGATTGATTGCACACATTACAAAGAGATTTTACCGTACATCACATATCAATCCTGATATAATGTTTGTTGTCTGAAACAAGTGCACTCAGTTCTGAATGCAGCAATAAATCAATAAAAAGTGAGTGAAAGAGGAACTAGAATTATAGTTAATAAATGTTAGTGTGTGGAATGGAAAAGGTCAGTGTTATGAGTAGATTGGAAAGGAGTAAGGGCCCTATTGTGATTGCCAGCAAAAGTGGTGGCTGAACCCCAGTGATACATAATATGTATGAAAGTGCTACCTGACAATATCATCAGATTTACTATTCGAAGGAAAAGAATTTATTTGCATAAGCTATGATGCCAAAGGTATTAGCAGCGCCCTCTTTCTGGCTGTGGGGGCATAAGAATGACTCATGTACAAGAAATGATGGATTAGCATATTTGTATTATGTTTTCACTTTATTATGCATTCGTTTCACTCCCCTACCCATTCATATGAACTACTCTTTAACCAGGATTTTTAAAATAATGAGCATGTTCTCTTTATTTCAAACTGGAGTATTATGGATATCAATTTTAGAATAAGTTTTCTAATTCCAGACTGTAGTAAGCGAATCACCACAGACTGAATATCCTGGTTCCTCCACTGTTTGGCAAGAGTCTCCTCGCCTGCGTGTGACGAATTCTTGTTCCAGAGTTAGTTGTGATATTCACATGACCTCTTCCAAAAATAAAGTACTGTAAGTGCTTTGTTATATGGTGTCTCCTTTGCTTTTGCTGCTGAAAGAATTGTTGTTAATTATTTAAGGAGATACTAGTTCCTACTAAGGGAGGCCCAATTTTAGCAAGAACAATGACACTGGGTCCGGGGTATTTGAGGGAACACCTGCTGCCAGCATCAGGTGCCCTTCGTCCAGTGCGCTCCCACAGGGAGGGTCTGCTCAGGGTCCCACCGGTAAGAGATTGCCGGTGGGTAACACCCAGGGATAGGGCCTTCTCAGTGGGGGCGCCTGCCCTCTGGAACCAGCTGCCAGTGGAGCTGAGGACTGCCCCCGACCTCCGTTCATTCTGCCGGGGCCTGAAGACCTGGCTCTTCAAGCTCTCTGGCCCAGGCTGAGGATTAATTTATTTTAATTGGGGTTTTATTTGCACAGGGTTAAATTTAATCTTTTTTAAACTGGTTTTAACTTTTGTATGTTTGGTTTTTAATTCCCTGTAAACCGCCCTGAGTCCTCAGGGAAAGGGCGGCATATAAATGTAATAAAATAAATAAATAAATAAATGACATGAAGAGATGCAAGTTAGGGTGAGTATTCATATTATGAAATCATTATTAAATATGAAATGTTATGAAATCATGTGACCTCTCATATCCTGGACATAAACTGTTTCAACTTCTTCCCTCAAGACAATGCTATAGGGCAGGGGTCAGCAACCTGAAACAGTGAAAGAGCCACTCGGAACCGGTTCCCTCACAAAAGCAAAAACTGGGAGCCGCAAAAAATGTGTGCACATGCGCATATATGCGCGCATGCGCAGAACAGGGTTTGACTGAAGAGTGGAGCCAAGGCGAGATATGCACAATTGAAATATGCATATTTGAATTGATTGGTTGAACATTTTTAGTCCCACTTTTTTTTTTTTTGACGGCACGTGGCAGAGGACTGGGAGCCGCAGGAGACGACTGAAAGAGCCGCATGTGGCTCCGGAGCCGCGGGTTGCAGACCTGTGCTATAGGGCGACCAGAGGAACGCTGTAGATATAATTTACTTGGACTTCAGTAAGGCATTTGATAAAGTAGATCACAACCTACTACTTGATAAGATAGAAAAATGTGGGTAAGATAGCATTACCACCAGATGGATTTGTAGCTGGCTGACAGGCCGTACTCAGCGTGTGGTCCTCAATGGAACCGCATCTACATGGAAGGAAGTGTGTAGTGGGGTGCCCCAGGGCTCTGTTCTGGGCCCAGTGCTCTTCAATATCTTCATTAATGATATGGATGAGGGGATAGATGGGGAACTCATCAAATTTGCAGATGACACCAAGCTGGCAGGAAT
Organism: Vipera ursinii; assembly: GCF_947247035.1. Taxonomy (NCBI): domain Eukaryota; kingdom Metazoa; phylum Chordata; class Lepidosauria; order Squamata; family Viperidae; genus Vipera; species Vipera ursinii. The sequence continues at coordinate 73,482,073 of NC_139512.1, forward strand.
AGCCAATACTCCAGAAGATAGGCTTAAGATACAGAAGGATCTGGACAGACTCGAACACTGGGCACTATCTAACAAAATGAAATTCAATGGTGAAAAAAGTAAGGTTCTACATTTAGGCAGGAAAAATCAAATGCATAGGTATAGTATAGGTGGTACCTTGCACAATAGTAGTAACTGTGAGAGGGATCTCGGAGTCTTAGTAGACAATCACTTCAATATGAGCCAGCAGTGTGCTGCAGCTGCCAAAAAACCCAACACAGTGCTAGGCTGCATTAACAGAGGGATAGAATCAAGATCAAGTGAAGTACTAATACCACTTTACAATGTTTTGGTAAGGCCACACCTGGAATACTGCATCCAGTTTTGGTCACCACGATGTAAAAAAGATGTCGAGACTCTAGAAAGGGTAGAGAGAAGAGCAACCAAGATGATTAGGGGGCTGGAGGCTAAAACATATAGGGAACGGTTGCTGGAATTGGGTATGTGTAGTTTAATGAAGAGAAGGGTGAGGGGTGACATGATAGCAGTGTTCCAATATCTCAGGGGCTGCCACAAAGAAGAGGGAGTCAAGCTATTCTCCAAAGCGCCTGAAAGCAGGACAAGAAGCAATGGATGGAAACTAGTCAAGGAGAGAAGCAACCTAGAACTAAGGAGAAACTTCCTGACAGTTAGAACAATTAACCAGTGGAACAACCTGCCTCCAGAGGTGGTGAATGCTCCAACACTGGAGGTTTTTAAGAAGAGACTGGACAGCCATTTGCCTGAAATGGTATAGGGTTTCCTGCCTGAGCAGGGGGTTGGACTAGATGACCTCCAAGGTCCCTTCCAACTTTATATTATTATTATTATTATTATTATTATTATTATTATTATTATTATTATTATTATTATTATTATTATTATTATTACACACCAAAACAACCAGACACAAAGACGGTCCCCCCCCATGGTATCACTCTGCTAAATAACTAATTCCCGCAACACTGTCTATGCCCTAGGATGTCAAACCACCTAGCAGGGCTATATTACCTATTATCCTTCTCATTTTTCATCTTTCCTATTACCTATTTCCTTAGCTTCTTTGTTATTTGTCTCTCACGATTTATGTTGATTGCCTTTATTTAGTATCCTACTATGATTTACGTTGTTTGTTTATTTAGTATCCTATGACTATCATTGACTTTGTATCTAATGATTTATGATGATTGTATTTTATGATTATGATCATGATTTATCACTTGTTGTGTGTATGCTCACTGAGAGCTTATGCACCAGAGACAAATTCCTTGTGTGTCCAATCATACTTAAAGAATTCTATTCTATTCATTTCTTCAAAATGTGGATAACACATGGGCATCACTGTTTGTGTACCTCTTGATTGTGGGTTCTGATGGTATTTTCAGGGATAGTGAAGTATTATCATTCTAAGATAACTATGCTCAGCTACAAAAACCCGGACATTTTCTACCATCTAGTGATGTTTTCTATCTACATCCCAATGTCTCCTATTGGTCAGTAGGTGCTGAAGTGTCCATGTCACTAGATTTGGATTTCCAGCATAGATAAGGTCACTTTCTTCGGATCTCTTTCTGCCTCTTTGTGTTTCTCCTCCCATTCTAATAGCTCAATATGGTGGCACCTATCTTGCTGGTTAGTTGAGGCATGTCCCCTGCTCAATCATTGTGTAAGTATAGGTAGTCCTCAACTTACAACTGTTAATTTAGTGACCATTCAAAGTTACAACAGCACTGAAAAAAGTGACTTATGAACATTTTTCACAGTTAGTATCCCCATGATCATGTGATCAAAATTCAGACACTTGGCTACTGGTTCATACTTATGACTGTTGCAGTGTCCCAGGGACATGTGATCATCTTTTGCAACCTTTTGACAAGCAAAGTCAGTGGGGAAGCCAGATTCATATAACAGCCATGTTACTGACATCAACTGCAGTGATTCACTTAACAACTGTGGCAAGAAATGTCCTAAAATGGGGGCAAAACTCACTTAACAAATGTCTCACTTAACAATAGAAATTTTGGGCTCAATTGTCAAGGACTATCTGTATGGGGTTGCTCTGTTAAATCTCTTTAATTTCAATGGATAGGTTATGTATGGGCCCAACACTTTTTTGGGGTGGTGGTGGTGGCTTAAATAACTTAAAAGATTTTCTAACCGAATAGAAAATTTGAAAGGCACTCTTTTTTGTTAGAAGAAGAAAAAATGAAGGACCACAGAATGTCCTCTGGTAATCCTTATAAGGTCAACATAATTGAATGCCAAATCTCAGGACAGGTTTTTACCCATTATAGAAAGACATTAGAAACTACAGCCTAGGTTAATCTTTTAGCCATCACTGCTTCCCAGAATAGGGAAAATGAAGGATTATTTAGGAGAAAGGATAATAGCTGTAAGTACATTATGAAAGCTCAGGGGAAGGAAAAGCAGAGACCAGGATATGAAAAATAAGAGGAGAAAGCTCAAAGGAAGACTGCATTAAAATGACCCAAGGCACAGATATAATTCTCTGTTTTGGTTAAAATGTACTAGATGATTAAAAAGGAGTGTGTTTTTAGAATTATAATTAAGCTGTTATCAAAGCTTAATAAGCAGTACTGGGTGTGATTTGATAAAACTTAATAGCCAATATTCTTGTATCTCTCCATTTAGCAGAAGACGGTGTGGAAATTAAAATAGCAATGATTAGTTTGAAGAGCTTAAAATTCAGAGCTTTTTTCATGAACACTTTCTCAAACCCATTTGCAGCTAGTTTTCAATCTGTCACAATCGCATCCAAAGCCTATGATAAAGATAGGTTATTTGAAGTAACAAATCTAGGTCTCTTCTGATCGATTTGCGTTGTATACAGCTAGATTTGTTCAGCTGGAATTGCATGTATTTGCAGAAGATGGTAAGAACAAGACAAAAGTAATCTGCCTTTATTTGATAAAGCATTTCCCCCCAGGAAGAATCTTCTAAAGGTAGACCTCAACTCACAGCCATAATTGAGTGTGGCAATGATAGTCCTAAGTTGTGATGGTTGTAAAAAGGGGCTGACTAGACCCAATTTTATGACCTTTTGCAGAGCTTGTTAAATGAAAGCTGAGGTCAATAAGCAAACTCACTGTTCACTGTGGGACATTTTTTTCTGGAAACTAGAAGTAGATGCTGGTTTCCAGCATCTAGGGATGTAAATTTAGGAAAGGACACAGAGGTTTTGAAAGAGGTCAAGAATGCCAGCCTATGATGTGGAGGCTATTGTACATTTTGGCACCAACAATCTGTCCCAAAAAGATGTATTCTCTGTGCAGAATGGTTTCCAGAGCTTGGGGCAGGAACTTAGGATAGGCTGTAGGCTTACTTTTTCAGAGGTTTTACCAGTGTATAAGGAGCAAAATGGAAAAAGGCCAGCATATAGCAGAATTCAATATGTGGCTAAAGGAGTGATGTAAAGGGGAAGACTTTGGTTATACTAGTCACAAAGTCTGTAGCTGGTCCAATGAAAAAATGTACAAAAGAGATGGTTTGGATCCATCAAAGGAAGGGACTGAGTTACTCAGCAATAAATTCACAGATTTTCTGGAGGAATATTTAAACTAAACAACGGTGACAGTGAATTAATTGATACAGAACATCCCTGTCCCCAGCAATCTAAAAATTATAGGGCTATCAGTGCATGTAACATAGATGTGTATGTGGACAAGAATATCAACCTTGCTGTCAAGCAAAATCAAGATTTTAATAGCAAGTGCCACACAAAGTGCACTAAGCAAACAGGTGGTAAGAAAATAGGGGAACTCAGCCACCACACAGGTTATGTAGAAAGTAAACACAGGGTCACTCCTAAAGGATTCAAATGTCTATACACCAATGCACAGAGTATGAAAAGTAAACAGGATGAACTAGAAATTCAGGTTAATAAGGGCAGATATGATATTGTTGCCATTATGGAAACATGGTGGGATGAAACCCACAAATGGAACACACAGCTAGAGGGATTTAAATTATTCAAAACAAACAGACCAAATAAAAGAGGTGTAGTTGCTCTCTATATAAGAAATGACTACATCTCTATAGAAATAGAGCACAACATTGATGAAAACTGTCTTGAATACATTTGGGTCAATATAAAAGGGGGAAAAATGACATTGCCATAGGTGTATACTATAGGCCACCCAACCAAACAGAGGAAATAGATGAACTTTTTGCTAGTTAGCTAACTAAGGTATGTAGGAAGCACATCACAATAGTAATGGGGGACTTTAATTACCCTGACATCAACTGGGAGACAAACTATGCACCAAGTGGAAGATCAAACAGATTCCTGACAAACCTAGCAGCCAACTTGTCTCCCAAAAAGTAGAAAAGGGAACTAGGGGATTAGCCATATTGGATCTAATTCTCAGTAACAGAGATGAAATGATAGAAGGTGTTGAAGCCACAGGAACCTTGTGGGGAAGTGATCATGCAATATTGCAATTCAACATTATGGAAGTACAAGCAATAGAACACAGTCAAACTAGAGTCTTGGACTTTAAGAGAGCTAATTTCAGTAAACTTAGAGAGGGCTTGGAAAGGATTGCATGGATGAGAATCCTCAAGGGGAAAACAACTGAAGAAGCTTGGGAAATTTTGAAAAGTAAGATAATAAAAGCCCAGTCTAGCACAATACCAGCAAAGAAGGAAAAGAATAGCTCTCAAAAGAAACCAGCATGGCTGTATAAAGAACTCTCTGATAAATTGAAATATAAAAAGGACAAGTATAAGAAGTGGAAAGAGGGGCACATAACTAAATCAGAATATCAGCAAATAGCCTGAGCCTGCAAAGACGAAGTGAGGAAAGCTAAGGCTCAAAATGAACTAAGGCTTGTGACCAAAGTCAGAAGTAACAAAAAAAGCTTCTTTCAACATGTAAAAAACAAGAAAAAAAGTTAAGGAAATGATTGGTCCATTAGTGGGGGAAAGTGGCAAGAAGGTGACATGCAACAGGGAGAAAGCAGTATTATTTAATTTGTTTTTTGCATCTGTCTTTACACAAAGGGAAAAAAACAGTCCAACCTATCAAAAACAGTGTCATAAAAACAGAATAGAAACACAAGTTAAGATAGGCAAGAAAATGGTAAGTGAGTACCTGTCCAGCCTAGATGAGTTCAAATCACCAGGACCAGATAGATTATACCCCAAGGTTCTCAAGGAACTGGCATATGTGATCTCAGAACCACTGAACTATATTTTTCAAAGATCCTGGAGCACTGGGGAACCACCAGAGGACTGGAAGAGAGCTGATGTAGTTCCCATCTTCAAAAAAGGGGAAAAATGGATCCAGGAAATTACAGACCTAGCCTGACCTCAATACCTGGGAACATTTTGGAAAAGATAATCAAACAATGAATCAGTGAACACATAGAGGCAAACAAAGTCATTACTAAAAGCAACATGGGTTTGTCAAAAGCAGATCATGCCAGACAAATCTTATTGCATTCTTTGACCAAGTGACAAAATTAGTGGACCAGAGGAATGCTGTGGGTATAATTTACTTGGACTTCAATAAGGTATTTGATAAAGTAGATCACAACCTACTACTTGATAAGATAGAAAAATGTGGGTTAGACAGCATCACCCCCAGATGGATTCACAGCTGGCTGACTGGCCATACTCAGCACGTGGTCCTCAATGAACTGCATCTACATGGAAGGAAGTGTGTAGTGTGGTACCCCAGGGCTCTGTTCTGGGCTCATTGCTCTTCAACATCTTCATCAAGATTTGGATGAGGGGATAGATGGGGAACTCATAAATTTGCAGACAACACCAAGCTGACAGGAATAGCCAACACTCCAGAAAACAGGCTTAAGATACAGGAGGATCTGGACAGACGTGAACACTGGGCACTATCTAACAAAATGAAATTTAATGGTGAAAAAAATTAGGTTCTACATTTAGGCAAGAAAAACCAAATGTACAAGTATAGTATAGGTGGTACCTTGCTCAACAATAGTAACTGTGAGAGGGATCTCGGAGTCCTAGTGGACAATCACTTCAATATGAGCCAGCAGTGTGCTGCAGCTGCCAAAAAAACCCAACACAGTGCTAGGCTGCATTAACAGAGGGATAGAATCAAGGTGACATGAAGTGTTAATGCCACTTTACAATGCCTTGGTAAGGCCACACTTGGAATACTGCATCCAGTTTTGGTCACCACAATGTAAAAAAGATGTTGAGACTCTAGAAAGAGTACAGAGAAGAGCAACAAAGATGATCAGGGGACTGGAGGCGGAGCAGATGTCAGAACTTTCGAATGGGTCATCACTAACTTTTCAGGGGTCTGTCCTGATTTTGAATGGTTACTAAGGGATCTGTCATAAGTTAAGGACTACCTGTAATGTGATTCAACATAGGAATTTTATATTACATACATATTTTATAGCTTTTGTGAGACAGGACATTCTTGTTAACATTTGTTTAACCCATTCTTGGTTCGTCTTGTTAAGAATAAAATAATAATTTTCCAGATATTGAAAATATGGATATATTGGATTTTTTATAGACACACAAAATAATTTGTTAAAGGGGGAAAATATTTTACACTTCTATACAGTTTTCAGCTGCTCATAATGGTTTACATAAATTGTTTCACTGTAACTTTAAAGATAAGATAGGATAACCTTTACTGTGAGCACACTGGCCCACATTAAAAATGAAATTCTGTTGCCTCCTCTCAAAAGAAAGTATGTATCTATCCATACACATACATAACACACACATACACATTATATATATATAATGGCCCATCCTTGCCAAAAGCCCTCTTAGGAGAGAAGAATCATGGTTGAGTAAAAGAAAATCTTTTTTTATGTGAAAGTAGAGGTTCATTCACTAGACAAAATTGAAAAAGCTGCCTTTCAGAAATTCTGAAAATAGTTCTGCAACCAGCCAGATGACTGGGTTTTCGCATTGCACTAAAACATAATTGTTTTGCTACTTTGTGATTTAGTGTGAACTGAGACATTGTGTTTTGAAAACCATTTTTATAGCTTAGTGTCTGTGAGAGCTCAGCCAACTCTGATGTATTCAATAAATCATGGTTAAATCAATCATGGGTTTACACAGTGTGGAAGCTCAGCCCTTATAAAGGAGTTGCAATATGTTCATCTAATAAATTGTTAGAAACCAAGATCCATTTTGGAAACTTCATAGCTCAAAATCATTTATTCACATCAGCAACAATCCATTCTCTTGAGTTTTGCCAGAGTGAATAGTTAGAGTTCTGCTGCAGCAAGTTAATTAAGTTTTTCTTTAAAAAAAATACAACTCTGTTAAAATTTGCTGCAACTTCTAAAAATGTCAGTTTATATAAAAAAGACTTTTTACCTTTCTTCTTCTTTTTCTTTCTGTATAAATGACATAAATATTACACATTACACATTAACACAGCTGTACAGGCAGATGCTTTTGTTTAAGGCGTTTTCTATGCCCAGCCTCAGAGGCAGAAGATTGACAAGCTTTGCTAATGCTCTTTAAAAAACAGTTGACAGATGCATTTGTCAGTTTTCCTTTTTCAAGTACAGTATTCAATTTTTTAAATGCTTGGGTTCTTTCCATCCCACTTATAAAGAAATGTGTGGGCTTTGTAAGTTTTGGTAAACACAGTTCTATTTGCAGAAGAGTTCAAAATCTGCAAGATGGGAGAGGGGGTCTTGTGGCTGAAGCCCAGACCCTTTTATATATTGTATTTAGGCACAGAAGGGGTAGGGCTTTTTTCACAATATTGCAACCAACATTTTGCAGATTTTGACCAACACTTGCCCTCATGTACATCCCAGAGCAAATGCATTAAATTGTGGGAAGACAGCACCCTCCCCCCCCGAGAAAGTAATGTTTTGGGGAATATTAAAAAGGCAGCATATTATATTCTGCCAAAGGATCTTAAAGGCAGAAAAGCAGGCCCAATTTTCTTCATAGCCCCAGGCAGAGGCCAGGTCTGTAGAAATGCAGATTTGATAATCCTATTCAGAAAGGTTGGAGCCAGAAAGCTAGAAGCTGATGAGATTAGAAAGACAAAGACCCCTAAAATCTACATCTTGAACCCAAACTCTAAGGACAGGAAACATGACCTTTAGGACATAATAACCCACCAATACCAAAAAGGACACACTCAAAAGAACCTCAGTTCAAAGTTCATGCCACAGGAACAACCCAAGAAGGTATAAAAACCCGCCACTCCCAGCAACATTTGGTCAGCTTTCCCAGAGTCACATTTCTGTCTGGCTCTGCTCTTCAATAAACTACAACCTTCTTTCTAAAGCAGTCACCATTTTGTTTATTCCCAGTTTGGACTGGACCCTGATGAAGATTTTTAATAATGTCATATTTTTAAAACTCCTAAATTCCTACCTATCTTCAGAACAAAAGTAATTCAGCCCTGCAAATAATGCTGTTTTGCTGTGATTTGAAAGCTAAATGCTCAAACTCTTTTTGTCTAGATAGATGAATCTGTTTTGCTTTTTGCCACGTTTGTAGGGAGGAAAGCCCTTGGCAACTTCAAGGGCATCCTATCTTGTTTATGAAGACAATTCCGCATCCATTAGAAATGCTTATAAAAATAAATAAAAAAAGAAAATGAATTTCTCAGGGTCTTTTAAAATGATTTACGAAGAAAAATTTGAAAACATGGACCTCTTTTTTCAGACATAACAAAACGAAGAGGAATGGAGGAAATGAAGTGGAACATTCTTAATGTCATAATGTACAGGTATGAAAAGAAAACTTTGCTTGTTTTTTTTTTGCATATTCGGTATTACACATGTGTGGTATATGTACTTGCTCATGAACTTTAGCTTAATATGCAATTTGTTGTCCTAACGTTTTAGCTTTGTCAAATTTTATCATTTTCTTTGACTCCAGAGCTTGTGTCTGTTCTCTGGACAGTATACAGCAATTTCACTGACCATTAAAATTAAAAAGATAAAAGCTAAATAATACAGACTAAGGAAGATAAAAGAATACAAAATACAAAATACAAAGTACAGAAAATTAAAAAAACCAGAAAGGAAAGTAGAAAAGAAAGTAGAAATAATAATACAGTAAAGAAAAAATAAAGAAATACTGTATATAATGAAATGGCTTCCCCTCTTAATTATAAGTATATACAGCTTTAGTAACTTATCACATTCTCTTAAAATATAAGCAATGTTCTCTTCTTCTCCTATCTCATCTCTAATCTTTAAATAAATCTTTAAAACCTCAATCCTGATCAGCAAAAATCCATTAAGGGTTACTAGAGATAAGTCCAATCCTTTTTTTTTTTTGGCTGTGTAGGAGGTGTAACATTTTTTAATAATTTTCTGGGCCAGTTTCCTGCTAATCACACAAACCTTGCCAGATTATAGTTTTAAATGTTCATGCTCATTTCATGTATTCTCTGTGTACTCTATCCTATATATAGTATACCTGCTGGAAACTAGGCTTGTTACCAGGTCTACACAGAAAATCACATTGGTCTACCAATAGAGCATTCTAAGGGGGTGTAAATTTAGCCATTTCTAATTAGGCTGACCTCTTCATGGATTACTGCCTTGTGGCGAAGGGGCTTGCATAATTCAGTGAAGCTATGAGCTATGCCATGCAGGGCCACCCAAGATGGACAGGACAAGAGAATACGATGGTCATAGCAAATATTCTTTTCCAACAACCCAAGAGACGGGTCTACACATGGACATCACCAGACGGTCAACACAGAAATCAGATTCACTATGTGCTCTGCAGCCAAAGATGCTCTGTGCAATCAGTAAAAAAAAATCAGGAGCTGACTGTGGCTCAGACCATGAGCTTCTTGTTGCAAAATTTAGGCTTAAACTAAAGAAAGTAGAGAAAAGCACTAGGCCACTCAGATATAAAATAAATCATATCCCTGACAAATATACAGTAGAGGTGACAAATAGATTTAAGGAATTAGATTTAATAGACAGAGTGCCTGAAGAACTATGGACAGAGGTTCGCGACATTGTACAACAGGTAGCAACTAAAACCATCCCAAAGAAAAAGAAATGCAAGAAAGCAAAATGGCTGTCTGAGGAAGCTTTGCAAATAGCTGAGGAAAGGAGGGAAGCAAAAGGCAAGGGAAAAAAAGAAAGATATGCCCAATTGAATGCAGAATTCCAGAGAATAGCTAGAAGAGATAAGAATGCCTTCTTAAATGAACAGTGCAAAGAAATAGAAGAAAACAATAGAATAGGGAGGACCAACGTTTCATGCAAAAATGGCCATGATAAAGGACCAAAATGGCAGGGACCTAACAGAGGCAGAAGAGATTAAGAAGAGATGGAAAAAATACACAGAAGAAATATACAAGAATGAGCTTAACGTCCCTGATAACCATAATGAGGTAGTCACTGACCTTGAACCAGACATCCTAGAATGTGAAGTGAAGTGGGCCTTAGGAAAGCTGAGCAACAACAAAGCTAGTGGAGGTGATAGTATTCCAGCTGAACTATTCAGAATCTTAAAAGACAATGCAGTAAAAGTGCTACACTCAATTTGCCAGCAAATTTGGAAAACTCAACAGTGGCCACTGGATTGGAAAAGATCAGTTTATATTCCAATTTCAAAGAAAGGCAGTTGGCTTGAAACTTAACATTAAGAAAACCAAGATCATGGCATCTGGCCCTCTCAATTCCTGGTAAATAGATGGGGAAGAAATGGAGGTAGTGACAGATTTTATTTTCCTGGGCTCCAAGATCACTGCAGACGGGGACTGTAGCCAAGAAATTAAAAGATGCTTGCTCCTGGAGAGGAAAGCAATGGCAAATCAAAAGCAGAGACATCACCTTGCCAACAAAAGTACATATATTAAGGCTATGGTCTTCCCAGTTGCAATGTATGGCTGTGAAACCTGGACCATAAGAAAGGCTGAGCGCCAAAGTATTGAGGTCTTTGAATTATGGTGCTGGAGAAGACTCCTGTGAGTCCCTTGGACTGCAAGGCGATCAAACCGGTCAGTCCTAGAGGAGATCAACCCTGACTGCTCTTTAGAAGACCAGATCCTGAAGTAGAAACTCAAATACTTTGGCCACCTAATGAGAAGGAAGGACTCACTGGAGAAGAGTCTAATGCTGGGAAAGGTTGAGGGCAAGAGAAGAAGGGGATGACAGAGAATGAGGTGGCTGGACGGAGTCACTGAAACAGTAGGCGTGAGCCTAAATGGACTCCAGAAAATGGTAGAGGACAGGAAGGCCTGGAGGAACATTGCCCATGGGGTCACGATTGGTCAGACACAACTTCGCAACTAACAACAACAAAAAATTAGGCTAAAGCTTTTGGAGGACAGCTAAAATAGTGTTGACTTTCATGAGCATGGGCCAGGCCTTCAGCTTCTAAGTAGTATCATTTTGGCCTTGGGAGCAGTTTGTTAAACAAAAACACAACTGTAACTCTGCTATAGAATGAAGATCTTTCAGCCATAAAGTATTATTTGATGGCCTGAAAAGGAGGACAGAAAAATGATATTTTTAGTCAAGTGTCTTAATGAACGTTTTAACCAACTGGAATTATTAGAGCCATTCTAACTATAATTACATTGTGTGACTGTTGATTTGGGGAAAGAGACAAGGGGGAAGAATAATAATTTACAAATAGGGTCATTTGCAGGTGTGAATAGAAATAGCACTTCATTATAGGGCAATGCACAGGAGTCCTTTGAAAACAAAATGAGGCATTCAAGAGGGAAGCAATATGTTGGAAACAGAAAAGCCATTAGGAGGGGAAAATATGGTTTTAGCAAAGGAGAATATTGGCCTTTTACCAGCGCATGTTCTTATATTTCTTCCCCTTTAGCTACCCTCCCCTTGCCCAATCTTTTGTTTCAGTTACATTTCCCATAATGACAAAGATGGCTGTGCCTTCTTTTTTGTCCTGCCAAGCAGAAGATATTTGAGAGACTCTCAAATTAGATATAAACCAATATAGTGGATGGGTGTATTTGTTTATTTGCAGCAATCTGCCTGCTGACAATTCACCAGAACTGTTCTTCTAGATCAGGGGTGTCAAACTGCCATCCCGCAGGCTGGAGCATCACGGAGAAACCGCGGCCATCCCATTTTCAGCAATGGGAAAAAGTTCCGATACGTCGCGCGACGGCACGGGTTTGACATGCCTGTTTTAGATGACAAAATTTTAAACCACGCCAGTGATGTTAGAGGTAGCTGCAGTACTGGAGATCACACTTCATTTTCTCTGGATTATGTCAAATATTATGCTCATTATGTCAAATATCACCGAAAACAAAAGAGTTGGCTATTGGCTACAGCTTGATTAATAATGTACTATTGCGTACTATTGCAGGTCTATAAATGATAGTACTGGAAGATTCTGAAGTAGTTATCCCCCTTGGCATTTTGTGGATAGCATTAATCCTGTAGAATTTGGGGTAGCAATAGACTTCTAGAAAACCCCTTCTTGGAAACAATTTTCAAGGAGCAAGAGAAAGAATTAGAAAGCTTTGTTTCAAAAATGCCTTTGTAAATGATGAACTGAATGATCCTACAGGAGGCATTTATTAGCAAGATGCTACAGTTATACTTACAATCAAAACCATACCAATAATCCAGCCATTTTAGACCCTTTCAAATTTATACTGGTGCAGCTTTTAGAACCTCAGGGTTGGACGCAAGAAGTTTGCAATTCTTCCTGGCACAAGAAATATCTGTTTAGAATGAAGCAAAACAGCTAGAAGTATTTACTTGATTGCTAGTGAAATGCCTGCCACTCTGATGAATTGTACTTATTTTCTCCTAACACAGAACATTGGCAACAATTCACTTCTGAGTAAGCAAAGGAAAAGATCAGATGGTGATGTTGTGAAAGGAGCAAGCATCCTTTCTGCTGCCATTGCTGTTCACAACATTGTTTGTGAGGGAGGAGTGTGCATTGCAACTCCAGTCTTCTTCCACAAAATTAGTCAGGTACAAATAACAAGATCCAAATCCAATGCCATG
>NC_139512.1:73495261-73527761 GCF_947247035.1 Vipera ursinii
ATAGAAAAACGCCCCCACAGCATGAATAAACGAGATGATACCTCTCGTCTACCAGCCATTTGGAAACCCGCCTTGATTGACAGACGAAGCCCAACCACAAAGAATGATACCAGACCCAAACTCATGATAACATCACATGACATCACCACCACACAACCATTCAAAAAGCAAATCCGAACCCACAACGATAAAGACACACAACCACAAAATAGAAACCTAACTACAGCTGCAACATCAGCCAGTGTTATTTGCCTCTAAGCCACAAGAGCGAGAGGGACCTTGTGGCTTAGAGGCAAATAACACTGCCTTGGATGCAATCAGCCCAGGTTCGAATCTCAGAAGGGTATAGCTGACTGAGGACGACTAAGGAGTCAGAAATGCATCTCAGTTTCCCTTTAATTCTTTGTTAGTAATTTACACAAATATATGAATTGTCCGGTGTGACTACTGCCTGTTTGATAGCCTTCAAGATAGGCTGAAAACAGGAAATAAAGATTTGCCCCATGTTTGGGGCCTAGCAAGGTAATCTAAATAGTTAACATTTGAAACATATCTTCCCTTGCAGAAAAAAAAAAGCTAACAGAGCGAGAGGGACCTTGTGGCTTAGAGGCAAATAACACTGCCTTGGATGCAATCAGCCCAGGTTCGAATCTCAGAAGGGTATAGCTGACTGAGGACGACTAAGGAGTCAGAAATGCATCTCAGTTTCCCTTTAATTCTTTGTTAGTAATTTACACACACACACACACACACACACACACACACACACACACACACACACATATATATATATATATATATATATATATATATATATATATATATATATATATATATATATATATGGATCCTTGGTTTTTCGGGTTTTTCCCCGCGTAGAACTAAAGGTGTGGGCGCAACATTTCGACGGAGTCCCATCCGTCATCATCAGGCTTTAGCTTCCTTCTTCTGGGAGAAGCATGTGGCTGTTAGTTCCTCTTTTTTAAACTGCCAGAGGGGGTGTGTTCTGTGGAGGTGTGCTCTGATTGGGTAGGGGACCAAGTGTGTTCTGATTGGGTGGGAGTGTGTTTTGAATGGTGGGTGTGTTCTGATTGGGTGGGGGGGTGTTCTGAGTGGATGGGCTGGTCTCAGCTGCCAGCTCCAGAACTGAGCTGGTGAGTTGTGCTGCTTTTGTTCGGCTTCGTGTTTGTGGTGGTGCCATGTTTTTATAGTGGGTGTCAGTTTGCTTATTGTGTGGTTTGGAGGGGTTTAAAGTGGCTGATGTTGCAGCTGTAGTTAGGTTTCTGTTTTGTGGTTGTGTGTCTTTATCGTTGTGGGTTCGGATTTGCTTTTTGAATGGTTGTGTGGTGGTATTTATATTTATATTTATATATATATATATATATATATATATATATATATATATATATATATATATATATATATATATATATATATATATATATATATATATATATATATATATATATATATAAATATAAATATATATATATATATATATATATGCAAATTATTCAAATTGCTAATAAAGAATTTGGGAGGCTAAGATGATCATTTCGAACTCATTTATGTTCTCATCAGTTAGTCATACCCTTTATCTGAGATTCGAACCCGGGCTGATTGTATATCAGGCAGTGTTTTAACTTCCTGAGCCACGGGGTTCTTTCTCTCTTATATTAGCTGGAAGGCAAGGCAAATGTATGTTTAAGTATTTGTCAAGGCTTTTTGAATGGACCTTGCTAATTAACTCTTTCATTCCTGTTTTGGCCCGGCTCAGGGCTTATCCACAGGAACTAGTCAACTTATGACAGCTCATTATTTGTGCAAATTATTCAAATTGCTAATAAAGAATTTGGGAGGCTAAGATGATCATTTCGAACTCATTTATGTTCTCATCAGTTAGTCATACCCTTTATCTGAGATTCGAACCCGAATCTTTATTTACCCGAATCTTTAAGAATCTTTACCCAAATCTTTAAGAATAGGCAGATATAATATAAGTTGCAACCTATTAGGCCAATGAAAGCTGTCCACTATTACATATTAGGAAAGGCTAAGCTAATTAAACCATGGCTTGAAAATATCACACAATTGTATGTCTTTCAATAAAGTCTCAAATTCTCAAATATCCTTAAAAGTGTCTCAATTTTTTTTTTCTGGTAATAAAGTTTTATTACAAAGAATGTTAAATAGAGGCATATTTTTGTTTATCATGTTGTACCTATATTTGATAGGAGACACTAGCAATTTTTATGAAAGTAAAATGTTATAAATTCTAATATTAATTAGTTTTTGTACAGAAAATGGTCATTCTGTTCTTTCAGGAAAACAAACTTAACTGATCAGTATAACAACTTTGGAAAAAGAAGATAAAGAAATAAAAAAAAATCAAGAGGGAGCTAAAAAAGAAAAACTGCACTGCAAGACTCAGATCAATTATAAATATAGAATGACTTCATCTAGTCCCTGGGAACTAAATGTGATTTTCTATTTGCTTTTTCAAAACTGACTTTCACAACTTTTATTAGATACTGCCTGCTTAATAATTATTGCTTTACAATCTCTGATTACAATTGGAAATCTATCTCTAAGAAACTGTACCTGATTTTTAGAAATAGATGTATCAATTGTAACTATAATTAAATATGGAAAATAGTTCTAATGGTCAATTATTTCTCACTTTGGATAAGTAATTTGCTTTCTTTGCTTATGCTCCTTTCTTGTATAATGTGACTTTCAAATACTGTAATTATCTTAAATAATGTATAGATTCTATAATTATTTTTGTCTGAAGAATTTAAAATGATATATGTAGGGTTTTTTTTTTACAAAATCATGTAACTTTGTTGAGAGTATTTAATTTCTGTATAGACTAAACTTTACTGGACAAATAAGCTAGCAAATTTTCTTCAATAACCTTGATGCACATAAATATTTTTCTCCTTTTCATTAGATTTTTTTCTTATAGAGAATCTCTTTATTAATGTCTTCTGACTATTTTCTATATGTAATTATACTTACAGTTTTTTATTTTTATTTTTATTTTAATCCCATTTATATCCTGCCCTTCTCCGAAGACTCAGAGCGGCTTACAATTTAAGCACAAACCAATGTACTTAGCAATAGTTGATAGATCTGTGTAGGAGAACCTGGATTTTCAACAGGAATTAGAAGAATAATTGTCTCTATAAATAGGGATGGTGACCCTTCAAATGACAGGGAAGTGAACTTTGCTTCATTAGACTACAACCTTTAGAAATTCCACCACAAAACAATATAAATAATGTAAGACAAAGTATACAAGAAGAGGAAAATTACAAGAAGCAGGAAATGTACTCATATTTGAACAAAAAGATAAAAATGTTCTGTTTTGCATGATGTTGTATGAACATAGCTATCAAAGAAGGGAGATATTAATAGCAAGGGAGATATTGCAAGGGAGATATTAATGATGATGAAAAAGAGAGCTGCAATCTTTGCATTTTCTCCTGTAATACAGACAGTACTTCATTTCTATCTTGTATAACAGATTCACCAGCAGATGGTGCTATAACATTAGATTCAGGCATCACTGTAGCCTTGTGTGTCATTTGAGACTGCAAATAATCATGAGACTGTGACATAGGAGCTTCCTGTTCCCATTCGTCTGACACAACACTCAATTGTGGGAGTGGCTTTGGCTTGGAAGAAGAAGGCAGTATGGCAGATTCTGGAATGTGAATACCGGCAGAGTCTCTCTCCTGCTTCTTAACCAATGATACATATGCCTTTGCCTATTACAGCTCTTGTTCAAACACTTCTATTTGTTCAAAATAACTTTGCACAGCCTTCTCATGCATAGTTTGTTCAGGGCTAGGGGGATAATGAATCATTTCCTTTCCTATTGGAAATTTAGGTCTGGCACCGAGCCTCTCAAAAACAGCCTGGGTTCCATCAGTGTAAACTATTTCTGGAGTGTCTGCTTGAGGGCTTGTAAAATCAGAAAACCATGTGACTGACATGTAGCAGATGCAAGCGGAGTTTGTAAACTGGAAGGGAGATGTCTCTGTGAAGTAACTGTCTCCTCCACAGCAGACTGATAATGGGCCTTCTTCTTCTTTTTCTTCGGCATATTGCAGCAATTAATCACAGCGTTCCTCAGTCGCCGGACTAACTAACTGACTAACAGCCTATACGCTTATCAGCAGCAATAAATCTTAAGAATAAAAAACAAACCATCCTCTGCTACCATTGTCAGGGAAATAAATCAATAATTCCCTATCAGAGGGCGATGAACCGTGGTTCATTTGACGCATGGTAAACATCAGGTAAAAATAAAGAAACCCGAGGCATATTCTACTGTATAAAAATTTAATTGGAAAACAAAGAAAGAACTTAACTGACTACATCCTCTCATCAGACAGAATACAAAGAGAAGAAAAAAAGTAAAGAGAGAAAACTTTTGTAGACATGCGCACTTAATAGCAAAAAAAAACAGATTGAAACCATAACATGGCTGGACATGTGACAATCACCTTGGTTACATTGATAAGATTACTATGCAGCTGGCAGAAATAAACAGAGTGAGACATGCATAGCTGACAAACACTTAAAAAACGCAGTGACATCCAGTATGACAATTGCTATAGAAAGTAATTGGCTTAATCAAATGTCATGAATGAGTGCCAACTTTGAAAGCAAGGGAAATATCATGAAGAATTCCATGAAACTCAAGAATAAAAGCAGAGAGCCACATGATATATGTGTTGATTTTTCATCATACCAGAAAGTCATTGCAGTCTAATATGAAGAAATAATGGGGACAGTTTAGAAATATATCAAGATGCAATATAGTCAGTGGTGTGGTTCAGCCGGTTCACGCTGGTTCGCACCAGTTCGGAAGAACTGGTAGCTAAATTTATCTGAATTTGGAAAACCAGCTGGCTTCCAGAAGTTCAGTCTAGGCCTCAGAGGCCTGGAGGAGACCTCACAGGCCTAGAAAAGTCCACTGGAGTGCATGGATACCACTTCTGGAAGTCCGTTCTAGGCATTGGAGGCCTGGAGGAGGCATTGAAGGCCTGGAGGAGGCCTCCCAGGCCTAGAATGGCCCACTGTAAGTGTGTAGATGCCACTTCCAGAAGTCCATTGTAGGCATCGAAGGCCTGGAGGAGGCCTCCCAGACCTAGAACGGCCCACTGGAAGTGCACAATGCCAGTTCCAAAAGTCCGTTCTAGGCATCGGAGGCCCAGGCCTGCATCAAATATGAGAACCGGTTGTTCAGGTATTTGAATCCCACCATTGAATATAGTATCACATTTTAGACAAAAATTGAAGTTTTGAAAGATATGCTTATTAGAAGTGATTTAAATATAATAGGTTGTCACAAAACCAAATACGGTATCCATGCAGAACTTCCTTTATGTCTATTGCATTTATTGCAAGTATACAAATAAAACATTTTTTCACAAATGTAGTGGTTTGGAAAAAGTGTTATTTCCATTATTTATCAGCAGTGACTATGTTATATAGAGACAAACACAAGGAAGGGGGTAAAAAAAGTAAAAAATAACAGCCAGAAACATGCAATCAAAGTTCTATCTTTTTAAATGTGCTTTGCGATGCATGTAAAAAAGGGTGGAGCTTTGATTGTAGGCTTTTGGCTGTCATTTTGACTTTTTTGACACTGTACATGTGGATTTTCATGTGCTGACTATTTCAGAGGGAAAAAAATAAAACAAATGAGAACTACATAAGGCCAACCCCTCAAAATTTCTGTGAACAAAACTAAGAAACCCCTAAAAGTTAGAATTGAAGGACATTTAAGCACATTAAATTTCAGAGATGTGTAGTCTTTTTAATAAACTCTTTTATGGAAAAAAGAGACCTGAAATTTTAGAACTATAATTCTGGGGTAGAGAACAAAGAAGAGTATTAAAAAAACTTTATGAAGAACATAAAATAAAATGGCACTAAACAGCTTAATTTCCAATTGCATACCTATATGACATGATATGAGATATTTATTTGTTTTTATTTTGTAGTGCTTTTGACAAGGGACCCATCTAAAATGCTTTTATGCATTATATTATTTCCTACTGGCACTTGAGAGACTGTGCCTCATGTTATTAGGCATGTAAATGTCAGTGTTTTAGATGGTGTACTCTCATGTTATTTTTGAAGAATGTACACACATGCCTACTCATTACGTTTTTTGTACAATGCAGAATAGTAAGGGATAGTAAGCTAAAGAAGTTAACAGCATCAGAGAAGAAAATGAAACATCAATTAAAACTAGTTTATATTATTATCATTAACTAGATTTCTCCCATACTTCTATATTCTTGAACATTACTCTTGCTTCAACAGTGTCTATTCATTGTTCATTCATTGCTTCTTCTTGAATATTTCTAATTTCACTCTTTTTTCATTTATCTAAACAAGCATATCTGTCTTAGCCTTTTCTTTCCTTTCATCCCATTCACTCCTCTTCTCTCTCTATTTGGCTGTGGTTCCATCCTCCTTTCTTCTACATGAAAAAATCACTTCAACATTCCTTCTTTATACCAACTGCCCACTTTTGTATTCAATCTACATTCATAATATACTTCTATATTATGTATTGTATTGTATTATTGTTTCACATCTCTGCATTGCCCATCTCCCTCTTGATCCTATATCCCAAAGACTGCATTCCAAGTCCTGCTGCATTTAACCTACTTTTATTTTTCTCAGATCATACCCACCTCTCTCACACACATACAGAGAGAGAGAGAGAGAGAGAGAGAGAGAGAGAGAGAGAGAGAGAGAGAAACATGTACACAAATACACATAAAGAACTGAACCATAATCTCGTCTAAATGACTTACATAAAGTCATTTATATAAACATTCATTACACACACACACACACACACACACACACACTAGCTACACTGGTTTTTCATCATTTATGTATCCTTTGCAATTATTTTGTTCTTAATATTGGGGTGGCAATGCAAAAGACCATTGTTGTTTTGAGGGATTTAGCATCATATTTTGATTTTTCTTCATATTAAGAACAATCTAGAAGTTTAGAGCTCATTCTGAGCTAATCTGCTTGTTTTTCACTCTTGCTTGCTAAATAAAGGAGTAGCAGAGAGAAGTCACAAAGCTTTTCTTATTCATGAAAGTTTCAGACATTTGAATCATGTGCCTCATGGTCAGGGCCAGTCTTCCAATCTCTTGATCATAGGTGCAAAGCCATGAAGTTATGCTGCCAAGTATTAATAAAAACCATAGTATTGGCCTCCAAGCAGGTATCTTCTGCACAGAATCTAGCTTTGGGTACTGTGGAAACTGGCCGCCATTGAGGTATCTTTGCTGTCATTATTAAGGAGCTCCTGACAGCTTGTAAAAGATTTGGGTTTCATCTTGCTTGGTATGTGCTTTTTATGTTATGATTCTGCTAGTTTGAGCTAACAATAAAGCTTAAAATCCCTTTATTTACTGGAGTGTTCATTACCTTTGGATCCAAGAGAACCAATTGCCATACCACTGCCCTGAAACTTGATAAAACAGAGGGTTCTTAATACATATTCTAGAGTATACTAAAACTTACATAACATAATATTGAGACACAGCGTGTTCTCCATTTTTCATTTTATCTTCTTCTCTGCTCCACTGCTCTCTCTTCCTGTCTGCTGAAACATCACCTGTGGTTCTTGTAGAGTACACTGGAGTTCACTCAATTTTCTCTGTGAAACCCAGCTATATTGGTCACTGACACATTTTCAGATTCATCCTTGGAGATTAAAGGAGTGATTTTATATCTCAAATCCAGATAATAAGGAATGAAAGAGTCGTTCAAATTTTACTGCCACTATCAAGAATGTACTTTCAGAATACTTCTTACAATATTGCAATTCAACAGAACACACACACACAGGCATGATGTAGCTGGAGCTTTATAGGAACTCAGGGTTAGAACAGGTCTCTGCTGCAACTTTTTATGGATTGAGACATCTGAAGTTTGAAGTATTCCAGGTTAGCAGAGATTCAGCAAATTGATACCCCAAATTTGAGAGAAAATAATTCATCTGAATCCAGGTCAATCTTCTGGCTTCCTGAGAGAGTAGATTAATTCCTCAAAAATGACTTCATATTCAGAGGAAAAGTGCTACTGAATGGCAGTACCTTGAGGGGAATAGCAGGAGAGCTATTGCCCTTAGGCATCAATTATTTATTGTTTTACAGATTTTCAGATATCTATCACTTCAGCCTTGATAGAAGCTTAACTGAATATTCAGAAACCTTTGCTTGTGCATCTGCAGAAATTGCTCTGGGCTATTTTGTATTTGCTTTATGTTTTTCTGCAGGGCAGCAACTATGTTAAAAGTGGCATCAGTAATTTATCCTGTGTTATCTATCTGCCATGCAACAAAATAAGCACCAGGTTAGGGTATGATTTCTGTTTTAATGTAATCCATAACTGTTTTTATGTTAGCATTTAGGTCATTTTCTTTTATAAAGATAAAAATATCAAACCTGTTTTCATCTGACTAATTCTAACCATAGTGCCCATTGACAATTGCAATTATATTTATTATTTTTATATAACTTCACAGAAAATAAAATGAACGGTTTGCATTGACTAATTTTCATAAATTGCTTCTACTTGAAAAAAGCCTTTAAACCTGACCACCAAGCAAACTCATGATTTTTGTAGATCGTAGGTTATAGATATCTAGGTTTCATGTCTTTAGGGGGTCTAGGATGTAGGTATTTAACAATTTTAAATAGATGTAGGTATTTAACTATTTTCGTGTTGGTAAAATACCTGACCGATTCCTTAATCAGGACCATAGACAGCACCGGGCAAAGTCAAGCAGAATTTTAACTTTATAGGTTCAAATGACTGCTGTCTGAAATCTCATGTGACAATGGAGGCCAAAATGTGTAGGCTTTGTATTTCTGTATCTTTTTTTTCTGCTCCAACCTCCTCCATCTGACTCCTAATTAACTGGAAAAGATTATCTTGGGTTGCATTGTTAATAATCTTTGAAACACATTCCATTCCTATCTGTTAAAATGCATCTGCTGTATTTGTTCATCTGCAATAGATTTCAAAGCATATCCACCAAACATTTTTGGACAGGAGATATCTGACAGTTTAAAAATATAGATTTTTTTGAGTGGGGGTGTTGCCACTTGAGATTTGTAATCGTCACCATTACAAAATGCTTCAGACATCTTCATGATCAATGTGAGCCCTCAATTATTAGCTTCTCATTTGTATTCTAAATTTATACTCTGGAGAGTTGCCACTAAAAGAATGAAAATTTGTTATATCTAGTGTTTCATTCTCCCCTTTCCTTTGGAAAATATTTATTTTGTTGATAATTCATTTAACCATAGAGTAATAACTTATATCTTTTTTGCATACTCTGGCTTGTTGAGTCACTATTTTTCATACATGATTATTACATTCAGCAGTGTTTGCAATAGTTAATCTTCCAAACTTCTTGATGTTTGCATTATACATAAACATTTCTGAAGTAAAGAATTAGCATGAAATACAGTATTTTTTTAAAAAAAGTCTAGATTTTATACACTTATCCATGGATGAGAATCCTAAAGGGGAAAACAACTTAAAAAGCTTGGGAAATTTTGAAAAGTGAGAAGGCCCAGTCTAGCACAATAACAACAAAGAAGAAAAATAACAGCTCTCAAAAGAAACCAACATGGCTGCATAAAGAACTCTCTGATAAATTGAAAGATAAAAAGGACAAGTATAAGAAGTGGAAAGAGGGGCACATAACTAAGACAGAATATCAGCAAATAACCTGAGCCTACAAAGATGAAGCGAGGGAAGCTAGGCTCAAAATGAACTAAGGCTTGCGACCATAGTCAAAAATAACAAAAAAAGCTTCTTTCAACATATAAAAAATAAGAAAAAAGTGTGCTGCAGCTGCCAAAAAAGCAACAAAATGCTAGGCTGCATTAACAGAGGGATAGAATCAAGATCACATGAAGTAGTAATACCACTTTACAATCCTTTGGTAAGGCCACACCTGGAATACTGCATCCAGTTTTGGTCACCACGATGTAAAAAAGATGTTGAGACTCTAGAAAGGGTACAGAGAAGGGCAACATAGATGATTTGGGGACTGGAGGCTAAAACATATAGGGAACGGTTGCTGGAATTGGGTATGTGTAGTTTAACGAAAAGAAGGGTGAGGGGTGACATGATAGCAGTGTTTCAATATCTCAGGGGTTGCCACAAAGAAGAGGGAGCCAAGCTATTCTCCAAAGCATCTGAAAGCAGGACAAGAAGCAACGGATGGAAACTAGTCAAGGAGAGAAGCAACCTAGAACTAAGGAGAAACTTCCTGACAGTTAGAACAATTAACCAGTGGAACAACCTGCCTCCAGAAGTGGTGAATGCTCCAACACTGGAAGTTTTTAAGAAGAGACTGGACTGCCATTTGCCTGAAATGGTATAAGGTTTCCTGCCTGAGCAGGGGGTTGGACTATTTATTTATTTATTTATTTGTTTATTTTAATCCCATTTATATCCCGCCCTTCTCCGAAGACTCAGGGCGGCTTACAATCTAAGCACAAATGAAATGTGCTTAGCAATAGCCTTCATTCTATGTATATGCCTGCTTATTAGGGCTTTCCCCCCCCCAAGCGGCATTATTACAAAGTCAGCTTATTGCCCCCAACAATCTGGGTCCTCATTTTACCTACCTCGGAAGGATGGAAGGCTGAGTCAACCTTGAGCCTGGTGGGACGTGAACCTGCACTAATTGCAGGCAGCTGGTGTTACTTAAGGAGGCATTAGCCCACGGCTCCACCAAGGCTCTTACAAGATGACCTCCAAGATACCTTCCAACCACCTCCTCCTCCTCTTCTTCTTCTTCTTCTTCTTCTTCTTCTTCTTCTTCTTCTTCTTCTTCTTCTTCTTCTTCTTCTTCTTCTTCTTATTATTATTATTATTATTATTATTATTATTATTACACTATCTGAATATTTCCAATATAACTTTCCATTGCATAAACCAGTGTAGTAAAGATATTTGTGTCAAATTAATTAATTTGTAATTAATTCAATAGGAAGCATATAAATTAAGGCTAGCGAATCTGAGCTTTTCAGATGCTTGAAAATAACACTCATTTCTCTCCAAAAGCTATTTGATTGAGGCCTCCAGGAATTGTAGTTCAGCAGCCTGAGCAGTTTTCCCTCCCTGTTTTTCCAAAATGCTTCAGAAAATACAATGGTATTAAAAAATATAGTCAGTTGTTTCTTCATGAAATACTATAGTATCTGCCACAAACTGATGACGTTAATATGACAACATGAATGCAATAATATTATCATACAAATGCAATAACTTTATCATACAAAAATTATGTAGTTGCATTGCAGTATATGACTGATGACATTACAAAAGTGACATCATCAGCCTGTCCTCATTTTCCCAACCTGTGAAAGCTCATGGACCTGCTTTTTATTCTAAACAACAACAAAATTAGACTCACTTGTTTGGGGAAAAAATGATTGTATGGAAAAATAAAAATTAACTTGGCTTAATTTATCTTTTTAAACCTTCCTGGTTAAACCTAGGTTGAGAAATGGATATAGCTAATGTTATTTGAATCTGGATTTTCTACCTTAAATTGCAGCCACTGCACCACCCTTGATCTAAAATAGAAGAAAAGAAATGACCAACCATTTTCAAGAACGGGATTTCTTTGAGATTTAATTGAATGTAAGAAGCCATGTAAATGCAAATCATAAGCTATGAAAACCAATTATTATATGCGGATACTCCAAGTCCATTTCATTACTAAATATAAAAGGTGAAACATGGATTATTTTGGATTTCTCTTTTTCAAATTCTCTATCATCCAATGGAGTTAGAAAGAAAAAAACTGGATAGAACCACAGATTATCACAACCCTTCCTTACATAATGAAGAATTATTGTGATCCTCTTTCTTGTTTGTATTTCTATTGTGTGGAAAATGGCTACTGAGCATCATGGCAGCTATGATTACTAGTGACAAATAGAAGACTTTGTTCTGCCTTCATATTCTGTATTCATGGGGAAAATCCATAAGAAAAGCTCTTTTTTTGATGATCCATGTGCACGTTATATACTAGCACTGCATAACATCACTCAGCTCTCTCTGTAGCATTCTAACTATTGTGCTATGTTTCTTCCTGTTTATGTAGAAATTTGCAAGTTAGAATATTTTAATAAATAATAATGACATTATCCCATTCACTTCATAACAACGAAAAGAAGAAGTATTTCAGGTATTTCAGTGACTGGAACTTAACTGTGACTTAGTACCTCTTTTAAAGACTAGATATTTTGATCTCCATGTGGTGATGCTTCACCCCTGAAGAGCTGATATTGCCTGGAAAAAAAAGCAAGCTTTTTTCCACCAAAAGGAGAATGCGTAGTGCTCCTCTGGTAGTGTTGAAGAGATTTACACTGAGGGAGAACTTCCTTCGCAATGAAATGTTATTTCAGTTTGAAAGATAATTGTGTTTCCTGAAAAGTATTTGCATAAGAAATGCATCTTGCACCTGTTCTTTTTAGTATCATTTGATTCAACTCTAATTGGAAAATGCAAGTTTTAATAAATATTTTATTTGCCAACAGTTTTTAAAAATTTCCAACTTGTACTTTTTCAAAGTGATTGTAAGTGAACCAAAGGCATAAACTAAATTTTGCAGGTAAAAATATAATTTCCACAAGCAAGAGCTTATATATGTGGTGGGAACTCTTGCATTTTGAGCCCCATTTCTATTTTCTTGAAACTATATGTGAATTGAAATTCAATAATTCAGGATTATAATTTTCTTTTTCTGACCAAAACAAATTCTGTACATTAAAAATTGTAAAAATGTATGCAACTAAATAAAAAGTATACAAGGGCGCATTTGTGAAAATAACATATATGTTTGCATTATATTAGGGAAAATATTCATTTATCAAATTTATATGGCTGCCTGACTCCAGACTTGGTGGTGTATAATACCAGACACAAACTGAAGAACATACAAGAAAGAAAAAAAGGATGGATAGGTAAGAGTAAAACAAACTTCATCTCAACATGCAACATTCTCCCAAAGGTCTCCTACCCAATACAGACCAATGTCTGGACAAAAGCTTGGTTTTCAGGGCCCATCTAAACAAGGTAGAGTATGGGCAATGTGGATCCTGGGGATGCTGAAAGACAGCAGCATTACAGAGAAGGCCTTTTTCTGGTGTCCTATCAGGCAACATTGATCCCAAACATGCCAACTTAGTTGGATCAAACAAGAGAGGCAGACATTATGAGGTATAGGCAGTCCCTCACATAGCTAAGCCCTATACCATGTAAGTATTTAGAAGTGATAATTAATACCTTGAACTGGCAACCAGTTCAGCAAAGATGTTACATGCCTGTTGAAAGAAAAATCAGGTCCAGTTCCAAGCCAGGAGAAAAAAAAATGGAGGCTGACTGCTTAGGAAAGAAGGTTCCTGTTTATTGATGAGCAGAACCAACAACAACATGTAGTTCTGGGACAGCTGACAAAATGGCTGAATGAGTGGATGGGTCTTTATGGGGCTCTAAGACTTTGAAGTGGAAATGTTTCTCGGTTGTGCAATGAGGTGGGCTTTTGTGTCTTTTGCTAGTATGAAGAGGGTGTTGGGTTAATCCTATTATGTCCTAAAGGTCCTGTCCTGTCCTTAGATATTGGGTGGAGGAATGTAAATTCTTAATCCTATCAGCTGTGAGGGCTGAAGGCAGTTTGTTTATGAACAGATTGGCCTAGTCTTAATAGGTACAGAATATCCATCTCTAAAGACTTGAGGCTTCTGTTTGAGGCTATTAAGAAAGACCGGTGCTGCTTTCTGCCTTTAAGATTTTTCCCCATTCCTCCTTTGGGGAAATATAACATTCTGCCTCTTTTTAATATTAAGAATAAAGAATATTTTAATCTGGCAAGGGGGTGGGGTCTTCCTACACGCCTACAACTTTCTTGATATTATATACTGGACCAGCTGCAGGTAAGTGCATTATAATACCACACGCAAGTTGACCACGAACTGTCTGAAGGGCCTTCTGACCTAAAAGGAGACACAGCTGGCTCAGAGGATAGATTCATGCAAAAGCCATCCTGATGAGGATCACCACTTATTCTGAGACCAGGGCTGAAGATCCAGGAAAACCTCTCTAAACTGCATATCAGTTATACATAGAGAAGTGAAACCCTATCTAAAACTAAAGTTGGAAGGTTCCTAGAAATAGATGGCACGTGAATCCGCATATCAACCTTGCAAGATTGTGCTTAAGTTTTTTTCTCTCCATCCACATACCTATAGCTTCACTTCTATTCTGTTCCATTCTGCTCCATTGCGTTCCATTCTGTTCTGAGAAATAATAAATTTAATAAAATCAGGCTTTGAATTGAACCTTCTCCAAATATGTAATTTCATATCTGAAATTCCATATGTCATATTTAAAAACCTTTAATAGCTACTTGAAGGCTGTTTCTAATAAGATCTTGTTAGAGTTTTACAGCTTTCCAGCACAAAAATAAGCCCAAAAAATAAGCACACATTCAAAATGAGCGGGAGGCATAGTTTAGAAAAACTTTATCTATAATATATATATAAACATGATATATACAGTTTCATTCAGCTCTGGGGAACATCAACAACCCTTAACTTGGAGATCAGAGAAAACAACACAGAGATGACTTAGACACCCCCAGACCTAGGCTGGATCACATGCCTCACACAGCCAATAGTGTGTCTTAGTCAAAAGCAGTTCTCATTGGCTGGTTTGTTGCTATGGCTATTCCAGTTCATAAAATTTCTTACACACATTTACAGACCTTCATAGCATAAGAATATATTTTATAGATAAAAGAAATAGTCTGTATAGACCTAAATAATAGTATCCATGTTAGACAGAGAGACATATTAAGTACACGAGATGGTCAGACTGTAAATAAGATTAAAGAGAAATGAAATGAAATTCAAAATGTGCAGACTATAGTACCACTACACTGATAATTTCTTTACAATTGATGTATTTGTGTGTGTAGTAGAAATCTTTTGATTGAGATTTCCATGAATTGTCTCAATTCATTCTTCTCAAACCTTTACGCATTCCAAAACACAATTATATACATAAATCAACATTTTTTTACAGAATGTTATGATGCATAACAAAAGTTACCCAAAAAGAGGGATTCCAAGGAATATTATGGCCTTTTCCACTTCAGTTTAGAAATGAACAACTGAAGATTTGAAAGAAGCAAAATAGGTAATGGCTCCCTGGTCTTCAGAAATCAATCCTATGAATTTTAACAGCACATATTCCATTTTCATAGCCCCCATCAAAAAATGTCTGCATAATACCATACTAAGGCTCTGGCTGTTTTTTCATCATACTGAGGGGACTGCATCTTCTCTGGAATATCTGGTGGCAAATTTTCCAATTGCATTCTTCAAAACATGGTTTTATATGCTAAATTTCTGTATTAGAATGAAGCAATGAGATGAACTGCAAAAGATAATTATAATAGCAAGTAGCAGAGTCTAAACTGATTTTTAAAAAAGTTTCTGGATATAAAAAACAAAAAGGAGGCCCTTGATGTGAAAAAATTCATCTTCAGAATAAATTCACATACTATTCTAAGAATCAAACATTAGGAACTGAAAGAAATGTTCATTATTTGTAGTTCAGTAGAACGTACACCTGGGATTTTAGGTGCTATTAACTAACAATTATAATATAGACATAGGTCTCATCAAAGTACTTTTTAGAATCCTTGACAGATACCCTCCTAACACGTTCCCCACCCCTACACTCTTTCTGTCTCTCACACACATACATTTTTCTCTCTTACAGTTTAATCAGCTTATATTTTATATTTATATTTATATTTTACTGTGTTCTAGGTGAAATGTTAATATATATTGTTAGTCCATGTATGATATGCCATATGCTTGCTTAATAAGTAAGTAGGTAAGTTTAATTAAACAAAGTTTAAGTTGCAAGTGTCTTCTAGACTATCTTATTTTTTTCAGAAAAACTTTGATTCCTGGTTGAAAATCCTACCACAGAAGAAGAAGCAAAATATCCATTTCAGATGTATACTTTAATATAAAACAAATATTTGCAATAGGTTGAAGCTGGTTGTACTTTCTCATTTAAATTTAGTATCAAATTTATGTTTTTTGAATCTTAGATTTCTAGTTTCAAAGCAGTCTGCTCTTAAGTATTGCAGAATCAAATAGATTAATTCCTCTAATATTTCTCTCTGCATTTGGACCCCCAACATTGAACAAATCAAAGGGATTCATCTACATGCTACCCTCCTCCTCCTCCTCCTCCTCCTCCTCCTCCTCCTCCTCCTCCTCCTCCTCCTCCTGCTCGTCAGTCAGATGTTTAGAATGGATTTAGCATTTTTATCCTTCTGTCCTTCTATCCTTGAAAAGGCAGAGGTTCTTGTTTGATAGTATTAAAGGTATCATCACAGAATGAAAGCTGTTGTGTGTAAAGTTGTTTTTTTTAAAAAAAAAGTCTGATAGTGATTTTCTCAATATGATAGTGTTCAAGTGGAGCTGCTGTTTTTTTGGGATTGCACATAAGGTGCTTGTTACTATTGTATTATCTTTGCTTTCTTTTGCTGCAGTCATTATATTTCTGTTTGCAAATATTTGTACTTTGTGGTTTTCTATTCTGCTGATTCCAGGTACTGACACATCCACTATTCAGACTTTTTTCCCCATCTTTCTTATCAACAAATGTTAAGCCTGAGGTGTTATGTAGCAAATGTTTGTTTGAATCCTAAAGTCCCAGAAACACTTCAGCTTCTTTGTTTCCTATTACTTTCTCTACTTTGTGGTCCCACCAGTTCTTGCTTATAGGCAAATGGAATTTCTTGTAGATATTCCAATACACCATTATTGCTACTTTCTCAGATCATTGTTTGTAGTCAGTCAGTGTGATATTAGCCAAAAAATCCTAATATTATATATTATAATATTATTATATATAATATTAGCCAAAAAAAATCTAATACAATCCTTGGTTGTATAAACAGAGGCATAGATTCAACATCATGTCAAATATTGGTACTGATTTATAAATCCTTAGTAAGGCCACACCTGGAATACTGCATCTAGTTTTGGTGTTGTTAGTTGCGAAGTCGTGTCCGACCCATCGCGACCCTATGGACAATGTTCCTCCAGGCCTTCCTGTCCTCTACCATCTGCTGGAGTCCATTTAAGCTCACGCCTACTGCTTCAGTGACTCCATCCAGCCACCTCATTCTCTGTCGTCCCCTTCTTCTATTGCCCTCAATCTTTCCCAGCATTAGGCTCTTCTCCAGTGAGTCCTTCCTTCTCATTAGGTGGCCAAAGTATTTGAGTTTTAGCTTCAGGATCTGGCCTTCTAAAGAGCAGTCAGGGTTGATCTCCTCTAGGACTGACCAGTTTGATCGCCTTGCAGTCCAAGGGACTCTCAGGAGTCTTCTCCAGCACCACAGTTCAAAGGCCTCAATTCTTTGGCGCTCAGCCTTTCTTATGGTCCAACTTTCACTGCCATACATTGCAAGATTTGGTGACCATGTTACAAAAAAGAAGTTGACACTGGAAAAAGTGCAAAGAAGACCAACTAATATGATTAAGGGCCTCGAGACAAAAACATATGAAGAACAGTTGCAGGAATTGGGTATGGCCAGTCTAAAGAAAGGAAGGACTGGGGGTGACATGACAGCAGCATTCTAGTATTTGAGGGACTGCCACAAAGAAAGAGGAGTTAAATTATTTTCCAAAGCACCAGAAGTCAGGGCAAGAAACAAGGAGAGAAGCAACTTGGAATTAAGGAGAAACTTCCTAACAGTAAGGAGAATTAACCAGTGGAACAGCTTGCCTTCAGAAATTGTAGATACTATATCACTGGAGGTTTTTAAGGAAAAAACTGGACAGCCACCTATCTGAAATGGTATAGGGCAGGGGTAGGCAACCTCGGCTCTTTTATGACTCATGGACTTCAACTCCCAGAATTCCTGAGCCAGCATAGCTGGCTCAGGAATTCTGGGAGTTGAAGTCCATGAGTCATAAAAGAGCCGAGGTTGCCTACCCCTGGTATAGGGTCTCCTGCTTGAGCAGGGGGTTGGACTAGGAGACCTCCACGGTCCCTTTCAGCTCTATTCTGATTCTTTGCTAATTAATATTCTTGCAGAAGGTTCACTGTTTCTTCAGCTTTGCAGAGGTGGCATTTGCTGTCTGTTGCTGTCTTTATTTTTATTCTTTCTCACCTCCCCCCACCCATTATTTCATGTAGCTTTTTCCTTAACCTGAATATTGTACAAATTTTATTAGAACATCTTATTTATTTACTTCGACAACATCCTGTTTAATTTCAGTGAAAATACATCAGTGATGATACATGCTGGCTGGGGAATTCTGGAGTTGATGTTCACACATCTTCAAGTTGCCAAGGTTGAAAAATGCTGGTTTAAACAAAATAAACGTTTCTAAGTGTTATTCTCTCTCTTCTCTCTCTCTCTCTCTCTCTCTCTCTCTCTCTCTCTCTCTCTCTCTCTCTCTCTCTCTAACACACACATACACACACAAATAAACTTTCTCTCAGGCTGCTTTGTTCTATGTTTTTTTTTTGCTTCATATCCCACAGCAGTTTTGGAGACCCTTACAAAAAAATACCATATGAGCCGAGCCTATGCCCCTGTGCACAAGGGGCCACTGAAACTATAGCTCATGTCCCACTATACTGGATCTTCTATAAGGACTCAAGGACTCAACATATAATGCCTTACATAATAAAATATCCATGAAATATTTATCTTTTTTATGTTTAATTAAAAGTTCAGTATGAGGTACTTTTTCTGAATGTGGCCCAATTCTTCTACATTGTCTGTAAAATTAGGCAAACTTGAATTGCCCACTGTTAATCTGCCACCAATTGCAATATATTATTCTGTCTTTCATATATTATTTATTTCATTTATTTTGGAAAATGTATATAGCTGCCTACTTGCTCACAGTGACTCTAGGCTTTACTATTGTTATTGTTTTATTTGCTGGTCTTTATTTATTTTATTTATTTTATTTATTTTAATTCCATTTATATCCCGCCCTTCTCCGAAGACTCAGGGCGGCTTACAAGCTTAGCAGTAGCCTTCATTCTATGTATATGCCTGCTTATTAGGGCTTTCACACACACCCCAAGCGGCATTATTACAAAGTCAGCTTATTGCCCCCAACAATCTGGGTCCTCATTTTACCTACCTCGGAAGGATGGAAGGCTGAGTCAACCTTGACCATAATAAAAATTGATTGATTTTATTTCGTGTCTGCGACCTTCTCCCACAATACATTAGTCAATCAATGCTTTCAGGTTTTCTTACCAATTTGTTGAAAGAGTCATTGTAGTGAAAGAGTCATTGTAGTGAGCCAGTTCTTTTTTGTTGGAAAAAGTTTTCTGCTACCAGAATTTCCAAACTCTGTAAGACAAATCCACTTTTTCTTTGGAGGCACATTGAGAGCCAACTTGGCTAACAGGCAGATTAACTACGTATATCAAAGGGAAATGTCACTTATCTACCTAAACTACTAGATTTAAGCTATTAGCTAAGGACTTTGCCTGGGATAAGGCAGCACTCATTGATTGGTTCCAGGCTGTTTTGGCTGATGATATTCTCATAGAACTGTCTTTGAAGTGACCATTTGAAGTGATTATTTATCTCCCTAATCCTGATGCAGCTAAGTCCATGGATTGATCATGACTTCAGGTGCACGAGGCTCATTGGTTGTCAGCCTTCCCAGGTAAAAAAGACAGGAAACATGACCAAATAAGCTAATCTATTTTACTGTAAGGCAAGCCTGAAACCATAAATATGCTGCTGACATTTTTAACTGTCTCATCTATATTTTTTTTATTACATTTATATCCCGCCCTTCTCCGAAGACTCAGGGCGGCTTACAAGCTTAGCAGTAGCCTTCATTCTATGTATATGCCTGCTTGTTAGGGCTTTCACACACACCCCAAGCGGCATTATTACAAAGTCAGCTTATTGCTCCCAACAATCTGGGTCCTCATTTGGGTGGGTCTTTCCAAAGTTTCTTTTTCTTTCTTAACTGTGTTAAGCTCTGGTTGTTTCCTAGGCTGCATCTCTTCTCATCTTTCAAGATCATTCTCACCTACCATTTTCTAAAAGTTTTGACAATGAAAATTTCCTGAAAATGTAACTCCACCATGTGTCAACCATACAACAAATTTATTTTCTCTCTAGCTGGTAACTTCATTTGTCAGAAGGTGGAAGAAGGGATCTATTAACCTGGATTTAACCCTACCAACAGTGAGAAAGGTGACCACAGCCTTAGGAGAAAGTGTTTTTCTTGAGTTCAGGATATCAGGATATCAAAGAGAAGAAGAATAGAGAAGACTCAGATTTGTATTTCAGAAGCAAAGATTTTGATGAACTAAGATAAATGGTAAATCAGTTCCAATGGCTTAAAATCCTGAATGAGTCCTGGAAAAATGGACTCATTTTGATGAAAGATCTGCAAAATGAGATACTGGAAATGAAAATCCCAAACAATTTTTATAAGAAGAAAAAATGGAAGATATGTAAAGAAACCAGACAACAAAAGAAATGTAAAGATGGGCTTATAACCAAAGAAGGATACAAGGCAGTCACAGAAAGGACTGGACTGGACCGTGGTGGGAGGACGGTCTGGGACTGTTCATCAACCGCCCCACTGGTGTGAGAGACCAGTTGGGATAGGTTTACCCTGGGATTCCTCATTTGTCCATGACAGGCTAGATACCTCAGCCATAGTGAGAGGACGGTTGGGGTCTCTTTCTCTGAGTTCCACCCAGGTGAGAGCTGAGATGGACTAATTGGACTGGGATACATCTACCGGACTTTTTGCTATGAATACCATCAATCCACCCATTTTAACATCAACCCTATGCGGACATCTTTTATTATTGCATGGCTCCCTTGTACTATTCTGGAGCCGATTTGTATGCCCTCAGGGGGGGTTCTCCCTCCTGGGTTTCACCCGCTGCCCTTTTCTACACTCCTCTTAATGACGGGCCCAATTGTTGGGACCCCGAGAGATGGCTGGGCTTAGATAGGGGCCTCGAGCGGAGACGTATTAAGAGGCCTCTGATTCACTTTTTAGCCAGTTATTTTAATAGATTACGGAGGGTGAGGGAGGGGAGGGAATTATTAACCGGCACTCAGTCTGGGCTGGTTTGGGGTCCTGGCGGGATGAGGTTTGGGTCAGAGGCGGCTGGTTCTGGAAGTGTTGGGGTGGGGCTTCAAATCCCCACGACATAGGGAATGGCAGCAGGTGTATGCACGGAGGGCCGTATCGACATCTGGGATCGCGCCCCCGCTGCTTGCAAGCGGTGACGCGCTCCGACCCTCCGGCTAACACCCTTTTGCCCGGGGGTGAGAGTGATCAGGCCCCTGAGCTTAGGCTGGTGTATTTTAATGCCAGATCTGTTGTCAATAAGGCTCCCCTTGTTCGTGACTTGATCGAGGAGGAACGCGCGGATCTGGCATGCATTACGGAAACCTGGCTGAGTCAGTCAACTGTGTTGTACCCTTGCGACCTCTGACCCGGCGCAGATCCCGTTGGGCT
This sequence comes from Vipera ursinii, assembly GCF_947247035.1. Lineage (NCBI taxonomy): Eukaryota > Metazoa > Chordata > Lepidosauria > Squamata > Viperidae > Vipera > Vipera ursinii. Next base: position 73,516,912 of record NC_139512.1, read on the forward strand.
CCATGGTTTTCTGCGGAGCTCCGGGAGATGAAGCGTCGGAGATGGGGTCTAGAGAGCAGTTGGAGGTCCAGCCGTTCTGAATCTGACCGATTGTAGCTAAGAACCTTTATAAGGTCTTATCTTGCTGCGATGAGGACGGCAAGGGCTAATTACTTTGCTGCCCTCATCGCATCCGCAGATAATCGCCCGGCCGCCCTGTTTAGGGTGACTCTCTCCCTTCTTAATCAGGAGGTGAGGGAAGATCCCTTACAGGGACGGGCCAAGGAATTTAGTCATCATCTGATGGACAAAATCGCTCAGATCCGGGCTGGCTTGGACTCTGACTGGGCGGAGTCTGACGTGGTGGAATCGGACAGTCTTGAGCATGTTATCTGGACTGAGTTCGATCCTGTTTCCCCTGATGATGTGGACAGGATCATGGGGAGGCTGAGCTCCACCACCTGTTTGTTGGATCCGTGCCCCTCCTGGCTGGTTTATGCGGCTAGTGAGGGGACACGAGGCTGGTTCCAGGCAGTAATAACTGCTTCTTTGGAGGAGGGTGTCTTCCCTGCCGCCTTGAAGGAGGCGGTGGTGAGACCCCTTCTCAAGAAGCCTGTCCTGGACCTGGCTGTTTTAAATAACTATCGTCCAGTCTCCAACCTTCACTTTTTGGCGAAGGTTGTTAAGAGTGTGGTGGCGCATCAGCTTCCTCTGTTCCTGGAGGAAACTGATTATCTGGACCCATACCAATCGGGTTTCAGGCCCAGGTACAGCACGGAGACGGCATTGGTCGTGCTGGTGAATGATCTCTGGCGGACTCGGGACAAGGGTTGCTCCTCTGTCCTAGTCCTATTAGATCTCTCAGCGGCTTTCGATACCATCGACCATGGTATCCTTCTGCAGTGTCTCAGGGGGTTGGGAGTGGGAGGCACAGTTTTACGGTGGTTCTCCTCCTATCTCCTGGGCCGTTCGCAGTCGGTGTTGACTGGAGGGCAGAGATCCACCCCGAGGCCTCTCGCTTGTGGAGTTCCTCAGGGGTTGGTTCTCTCTCCCCTCCTGTTCAACATCTACATGAAGCCGCTGGGAGAGATCATTCGTGGTTTCGGGGTGGGGTATCATCAGTACGCTGATGATACCCAACTGTTTTTCTCCACCCCGAACCAACCCAGCAATGCCCTCGCCATGATGTCCCGTTGCCTGGAGGCGGTTCAGGTCTGGATGGGGAGAAACAGGCTTCGTCTCAATCCCGCCAAGACTGAGTGGCTGTGTGTATCGGCATCTTGGGCTAACCAGATTATTCCACCTTTAATGATGGGGGGTGAGGTGTTACCCCCCGTTGATAGGGCTCGCAACTTGGGCATCCTCCTGGACTCACGGTTCAATTTTGAAGATCATATAGGAGCCGTGGCCAGGGTGGCTTTTGCCCAGGTTCGCCTGGTGCGCCAGTTGCGACCCTATCTGGACCGAGATGCCCTATGCACAGTCACTCATACGCTCGTGACCTCCCGTCTAGACTACTGCAACACTCTGTACATGGGCCTGCCCTTGAGGACCACTCGGAGGCTTCAGCTGGTGCAGAATGCGGCCGCGCGAGTTGTGATAGGGGTTTCCTGATACTCCCATGTAACACCTCTACTCCGCGAGCTGCATTGGCTTCCGGTTGCCCTCCGGGTGAGATTAAAGGTGCTGGTGATGACCTATGAATCCCTGAATGGCTTGGGTCTGGGATATCTGAGAGAACACCTGCTGCCGGCATCAAGCTCCCTTCGTCCAGTGCGCTCCCACAGGGAGGGTCTTCTCAGGGTGCTGCCGATAAAAGACTGTCGGCGGATAACACCCAGGGGGAGGGCCTTCTCTGTGGGTGCACCTGCCCTCTGGAACCAGCTGCCCGTGGAGCTTAGGACTGCCCCCGACCTCCGCACATTTTGCCGGGACCTGAAAAACTGGCTCTTTGAGCTCTCCGGCCCAGGCTGAGAATTTTTAACTGGGTTTTTTAATTCTAGGGATGATTTAATCTTTTTTAAATTTGTTTTTAACTTTTGTATTTGGTTGTTTTAAATGCCCTGTAAACCACCCTGAGTCCTTCGGGAAAGGCCGGTATATAAATTTAATAAAATAAATAAAATAAATAATAAAGGGGTTATGTCAAAAAGGCTAAAACTCAGAATGAGCTGAGGTGTGCAAAAATGTCCAGAACAGCAAAGGATAGAAAGATAAAAGGCTTTAGAAGAATAAGGTAAACTGATATTAAGTGATAGCCAGAAGGCAGAAATCTATATTTTATACGGGTCTTCTCTCAGAAGGAAAACAGCTCTCTGTCTGGCCATACTTATGCCACTACTGGAAGGAGGGGCTCAGGATATAGCAGGAGAGGATAAAAGAACACTTGGATAATTTAATTCAAGTCTTCAGAGCCAGATGGTCTCATCTGAGAATATTAAAGGAACCAGAAGAGCTGACTGTAGAACTGCTAAATGTAATCTTTGAGAATTTCTGGAAAACTGGTGTGGTTCCAGGAAACCTATAAAGAGCAGCGTTGCCTCTTTCTTCAAGAAAGGGAAAGAGAAGGACTCTAAACATTGCAGACATGTCATCTTGACTTCTTTATTAGGCAAGGTCTTCAGGCAGATTATTGTCAAACAGCCTGCTTGTGAGCTTTTTAATGCAATAATTAACAGAGACAATGTATGTTTCTCAGAAGCAAGTTATGCCTGACTACTTTTTTCTCCTTTTTTTTTGATAGTTATTAGCTTTAATAGATTGTGCAGATGCCATACTTCTGACCAATGAAAACACTAACGATATACTCGTGAATGAAATGTGGAATAGATGTAACTGTTAGATGGATTCATAATTGGCTGAATAATTGTATCCAGAGAGTACTCATGAGTGGCTCCATAGCAACTTGGAGATTAAAACTGAGTCAAACGCCATTAGTTCTGCCCTCACCTCTACGCTGTTCACCCTTTTTTAAGGAAGGAAGGAAGGAAGGAAGGAAGGAAAGAAGGAAGGAAGGAAGGAAGGAAGGAAGGAAGGAAGGAAGGAAGGAAGGAAGGAAGGAAGGAAGGAAGGAAGATGCAGATGATACAAAACCAAAAGGTATGACTTTCTCTCTAGAGAAAGAGAAGATCCAAAAAGATGTGGACAAGCTGATTCAACAAAAATTGAATGAATTTTAACAGAGGATAACTGAAGAATAAAAATGAAAGGCACATGTATAGAATACAGGGAGACTTGGCTTTGCAGTAATACATGTGAAAAGAATCTGGATGACATAATAGATCACAAGTTAAATATAAACATGAACCATGTGATGCAGTGGCTAAAAAAGGAAAAGGCTATTATATCCTATATTAATTGACCCATTCAATTCTCTGTTGGTCAGGCCCCATTTGGGATACTGTGTCCTGTTCTTCAAATGATATCTTCTTTTTTCTCAAAAATGTTTGGCTAGGACAATGATGAACTGGAAAGAGGTCAGGAAAGGCTATGAAGAAAATTAGGGGATTGGCAACCAGGTTTTATGAAGACTGCTACTGGAAATATTAAGCTTACAGAAGAAAAGCAGGGATATAGCAATCTTCATATAGAGGAGGGAGGGGACTTTTCTCTGTTATTTATTTTTATTTATTTTATTTATATACCGGCCTTTCCCGAAGGACTCAGGGCGGTTTACAGGGTGATTAAAACGAAAAATACAAAAGTTAAAAACAATTTAAAAAATTATATCAATCCCTGAACAAATAAAAACCCCAGTTAAAATTAAAATTAAACATCTCAGCCTGGGCCAGAGAGCTCGAAGAGCCAGGTCTTCAGGTCCCGGCGGAATGAACGGAGGTCGGGGGCAGTCCTAAGCTCCACTGGCAGCTGGTTCCAGTGGAGGGCAGGTGCACCCACTGAGAAGGCCCTCCCCCTGGGTGTTATCCGCCGGCAATCTTTTACCGCAGGCACCCTGAGAAGACCCTCCCTGTGGGATCGCACTGGACGAAGGGAGCTTGATGCCGGCAGCAGGTGTTCCCTCAGATATCCCGGACCCTCGCCATTTAGGGCTTTATAGGTCATCACCAGCACCTTAAATTTCACCCAGAGGACAACCGGGAGCCAACCGGCAGCTCGCGGAGTAGAGGTGTTACATGGGAGTATCGGGAAACCCCATCACAACTTGCGTGGCCGCATTCTGCACCAGCTGAAGCCTCCGAGTGGTCCTCAAGGGCAGCCCCATGTAGAGAGCATTGCAGTAGTCTAAACGGGAGGTCACAAGCGCATGAGTGACTGTGCGTAGGGCATCTTGGTCCAGATAGGGTCGCAACTGGTGCACCAGGTGAACCTGGGCAAAAGACCCCCTGGTCACGGCTCCTATATGATCTTCAAAGTTGAGCCGGGAGTCAAGGAGGACGCCCAAGTTGTGAGCCCTATCAATGGGGGGTAACACCTCACCCCCCATCATTAAAGGTGGAATGGTCTGGTTAACCCGATATGCCGATATGCACAGCCACTCTGTTACCCCAGAGACAGGGTCAGAATCAGTGGACTAATTACAAGGAAATAGATTCCAGTTACTGTATATATTAGAAGACATTTCCTGATAGTAAGAGTTGGCAGTCATTAGAATAGGTTGTCTCATGGAATGTTATGTTCAGCAGTATTGGAGGTCTTCATACAGATGTTGGATGTGTCTGCAATTCATTAGCAGATCCTACATTAAACAGATAGTACCCTTAGGATCTTCTGGTCCTAAGCAAGTTTCCTTCACATGTTCTTTCCCCCTCTTTCTCTTTGATAATGTATGCATCTCCATCATTATCATATTTGTGTTTTATTCTTTACCTTTTTCTGTTATTAATTAAAAAGCAATAAAATGTTTTAAAAGAGCAGGTTGCCTTCATCTCTACAATATGCATATCTGATTTGATTTAGTTATTGCTGCTAAATTAAGAAAGGAGATGATAATGGAACTGCCTGCCAAATATACCTGATACCTCTGTGCCCCTTAGGCCAACCTGATACCTCTGTGCCCCTTAGGCCCTGGCCAGAATATCACATGAGTTATATGTATGCAAACCCATGTTCACAGCTGTCTATGTTTTATGGGGATTATTACCAAGAAACTTTAAATCTGTATCCCCTAATGTTAATATCTATTTTTCCCTAAACCTATATATTAGATTTTCTCTGTGTCATTGGTTCTGCTATTCTCTGGATCCTATTAGTCATACATTTTTGAGAAAAAGAAAAAAGAAAAAACATAATTTAAAGAATAGCTGAAAAGTCAATGTATTGGGTTATTTTTAACAACAGGGAACTTATGTACGGTGGTTTATAAATTGTTATTCAAACCCCATAGTTTTTCCACATCTCATCACACACTGTTCATTATCACTTTCGAAAGGTTAGGCTAAAGCAGTAGAGGTGGGAGAGGTGAGACATGCATGGATAACCAACTCCCAACGAACTATATTCAAATGTAGAAAGGGTAATTGCATGCACTTTAATGGTTCTAAAAATGTGAGACCCAGTAATCTGGCTAACAACTTCTAAATATTTATAAATACTTCCCTTGCAACAGGGTTTCTCAGCTTTGCTGAGGCTACATTAACCTTCTCTCTGACATTATGTCTGACATTATGACAACAGAGACTAGCAGGAGAAGGATTTTCTTAAAGAACAATATGAATCTTTGGGAGTATGATACTCTTCAGAGCAACAATAACTAAGATATTGTAGCTGAAATACTGCTAATGAAGTTATAGAAGCAACTTCACCTTGTAAGAGCAGCTTGTCTCTCAACCTTGGCAGCTTTCAGATGAGTGCACTCCATCTTCCAGAACTTGTTAGCTGGGGAATTTGGGGAGTTGGAGTCCACACATTTGAGAGTTGCCAAGGTTGAGAAACACTGACATAGATAATAGTCCTTTGCTAAATGAAGAAAATGTAATTCAGTTAAGAAGAAATGACACATTGTACCTTAGGAAACAATCTCAATGATTTTGTTGAGTCATAGACATTATTTCTAATAACAATAAACAGAATCATAACAATTATAATCTGCAGGTTCTTTGAGGCACAGGCTAAGCAGAAAGGATGAGAAGGGCAGTCAGTCTCTCCTTCATAGGACAGGGAAATAGCAGATATACAGTTTCAATTTAATGGGGCAATTTGATCTAAAAATCTAAATCTGGTCAGATTTGTTCAATATTTTTCAATATTTGGTAAGAAAAAGCTTGCGCAAATCATCATCATCATCATCATCATCATCATCATCATCATCATCATCTTTTATTTATTTTACCCAATTGAAAAGCTGCCCCAATCAAATCAGACTTTGAGAGGTATACAATTTATTTTCAACATAAATTAAAAACAATCAATATACAATATAAACAATAACAATCTAGTAAATCCTCAGGGGGAAAATGGTAGAAAATGGGGATTCTAACATCAGTGGCTCCAAAATTAAAACACTTTTCCTGATTAGAGAGGGAAAAGACTACAGTCTTACCTGAATCCTAATCAGATGATGCATATCTTGCTGTTAAGTCAATAACCCCCAGTTTATTTGGGCTAGCATATCACAAGCTATTGAGACTCTGGAAAGAGTACAGAGAAGAGCAACAAAGATGATTGGGGGACTGGAGGCTAAAACATATAAGGAGCGGCTGCTGGAATTGGGTATGTCTAGTTTAATGAAGAGAAGGACGAGGGGTGACATGATAGCAGTGTTCCAATATCTCAGGGGCTGCCACAAAGAAGAGGGAGTCAGCCTATTCTCCAAAGTGCTCGAAGACAAGACCAAAAGGCAGGACAAAAAGCAACAGATGGAAACTAATCAAGGAGAGAAGCTACCTAGAACTAAGGAGAAACTTCCTACAGTTACAACAATTAACCAGTGAAACAACCTGCCTCCAGAAGCTGTGAATGCTCCAACACTGGAAGTTTTTAAGAAGAGACTGGACAGCCATTTGTCCAAAATGGTATAGGGTTTCCTGCCTTAGCAGGGAGTTGGACTGGATGACCTCCAAAGTCCATTCCAACTTTACTATTATGATTATTAAGCATCACCAAAACCAGATTTACTCTAATACATTCATGTTATTCTATGAAAACTAAGTTCTTTAACTTAGAATCTGCCTTGCAAGCAAACACAGTATTGCTTCCATCCCAACACTTAGGAGATACATGCAGTGTGCTGCCATTCACCCAGGATGTGGTTATTTTGACATCAGATCCACTGAACTTTCTCAATATAATCCTAAGCATTAGAGGTTGACAATAACGTCTGAGGATATTTAGTATATCCATCCTGCTAAAATAAGCAAGTCAGAGTTTTATGGACAATCCAGGAACCCAAGATCACCATCTAAAAAAAAAAATCTAGGATAGAAAAAAGGGTTTGGCCAACACAATGGGGCTAGTTATTCTCATTAAACTTCCTTTGTTCTGTCTAATTGATGGAAATGCAAACAAAAGACTACCTTAGAAGAAAGAAAGCACATACATTTTGAGAGACACAAGGATAAATAGTGTAAAAGCACTTTAAAAGTATCGCTATGGGAGTCTTGAGTTAAAAATGAAGCTTAATCACCCAAGGAAATGTTTATAGGATGAGAAAAAGTTGAGTTATTTGTTTTTGAAAAAAATATATATAGCTATTGTTGGCATGTACACTAGTAGGAAAATTATTTGGTAAAATGGTATGATTGGCAAGGTAGAAAGTAAAGAATATGAATTGGAATAGCACATCAGAATATATAGGATTATTATATTTTTAGGCTATAAGTATTATATGTCTATATACCATCAACATTATTGTATCTCTAAAGGCAACCATTTGCCCTCTGTGTCCTAGCCAAAATGTTGAGCTTTTTTATATACCAAGCTCTAAACAGGCTAGGACCAGAAATTCTTTGAGAATTGATGCCTTATATTCCCCTCTGATTTCAAGGCAAAGTTTGTTCAGACCAGCTAGATTCCATATTCTCTGATGTATCTTTTGATTGACTAGAACAGGGGTAGGCAACCTCGGCTCTTTTATGACTCGTGGACTTCAACTCCCAGAATTCCTGAGTCAGCTATGCTGACTCAGGAATTCTGGGAGTTGAAGTCCACGAGTCATAAAAGAGCTGAGGTTGCCTACTCCTGGACTAGAAGAACCAGTGTCTTGTCAGCATAAACTTAATTTGTTTACCCTCTTCTAATTAACAAAATTAGTAGGAGTGTGTAAAGCTTCAAGGAGATGTTTCGTTGCAATGAAGCTTCAGGGAAACAGTTCTTCAAAGCAATGTTGCCCTTCTGTTTCTAAAAGCAAAGTGAATCCTCAAAAGAGGCTTCTGAATGGCTACTGGAAATGCTAGTTGAGGCAGTGAAGTGACTTTAGTGCCCCATTTGAAGAGTATCATGTCTCTTCTTTGTCTTGCTGATACTCCATGGCATGCAGATATTGATTTAGAGCTTGGGACACTGAGTAATATTACATATACATGTATGTATGTATGCATGTATGTATGTATTGAGTGTATTGAGTGGCACTGTGGCCTAGAGAAGAAGACTCTCGCCTCGCACATGGAAGGTTGAGAGTTCAATCCTAGGCAGCAGCAGCAGATATTTCTGTCAGGGCACAAAGAGAAAATGTCTGCTGTGAATTCTGCAGAGGCATCAGGAAGGGCAACCAGCCAGTTAATGCTCAGCTCCATTCAGTCACCCCAACTCCACCCTGAATAAAAGGGATTAAAGGGTCATAAAATGTTTAGTATTTGTATACTATTGTATACAATTTACTGCCTTTCATTTTTATACAAATGTGGGATAGAAAGAAAGACTAGCATCAGATGCAGGTAATGCTCTAGCACGCCTATTCTGATAACTAGTTAATCTGCTCTCATTTTATTGAGTAGTTGGTAACATGAGGATTTTATCATCAAGCTGCAGGTCTGAAGTCCTTACTTAAAAATATTTTTTCCACGTGATATTGTTTGCTAGAATTTGTGTATTAGTTATAGATAAAACTTTAAATTCTGGGATTTGATTTTTTTAAATAAACAATTAAGTGATTTCCTTGTCCTTGTGTAATATCCAGGGTATATAGTCTCTGATAATTGCAATTGGAACCAGCCTTTATATCATAGCCCTGCATTAGTCAAAAGGCGTTGTATTTCTTCTGAAATAAATTTAAGATTGATGTGGAAAATATATTGCTTTCATCAAATAGGAGGAAATGGCGCATGACAGGGAATAAAACTCTTTGAGAAAGATGACTGATTCACTGATCATTCCAGGTAGCTTTCATCTTAAAATAGCATTAGATCTAAAGCTCTAAAGACTGTCAGATACTCTGACATAATGTGAAAGATAGTGAAGGAGGAATCTCTCTGGTTTCTGAAGAGGATATTCTTCTGCTTAACAGACTGACCTATCACTCACACCCCCATTCCTCACCTCTCTGTGGTTACCTCCAATTGGGTTCTTATCAATTCCACATAAAGAAAGCACCTCTCATAATATGTTAAATAAAAAAAATAAAAAACTGTGAGCTGATCTTTAATTAACTAGAGGTAAATCTTCTCGGGCATGCTGTGAAGAAGATGCTTTTCTCACTAATCAGATTGCAAAGTAATTTGGGAAAAGCTTTTGTTAGGAACTAGCTCTTCATGCCACAAAAAAGAACCCAACTGTTTAAAACACACATTTTAATTCTGCTGCTGTAGAAAACAGTCAATAACCCAAAAATAATTTTTCTATTCAGAGTTCAGTAATAGAGGACTTAAAGTAATGATTTTCTCAAGAGCCACTTTCATAGTACAGTCATCCAATGAAAAACATAAGAGATTTTTGAGGATTATCTGGTTTAATTTCCTGAACTCACCATGGGCACAAAAAATGTAAAAGTAATTATCAAAACTCCAGTGTATATTGATTAGTATTGTTATACACACACACACACACACACACACACACACGTATATATATTTCATTGAGGGCCGCATCAGCATTGCGGTTGCCCTCAGGGGGCCGGGTGGGTGTGGCCTGGGTGGGCATGGCCTACTGTGTGGGTGTGGCTAGAGTGTGTATGGCCTACTGGGTGGGCGTGGCCAGCTCTACATCAAGGGTGCCTATGGGGGCCTGGGCAGGAGTGGGACAGATCTGAGGGTCTCTGGCAGAAGGAGGGTCTCTGGGCCAGGGCCAAGGCAGTGGGGGGCCTTTCCCTCACTGTTTCCAGGATGGCTTCGTGGGCCGCATGAAACCACTTCGCAGGCCAGATCTGGCCCCCGGGCCTTGTGTTTGACATGTCTGCTGTATATATATATATAGTGTATATATATAGTGTATATATATAGTGTATATATATATAGTGTGTATATATATAGTGTGTATATATATATAGTGTATATATATAGTGTGTGTATATATATAGTATATATATATATACTGTGTGTGTATGTTTAAGTATTTGTCAAGGCTTTTTGAATGGACCTTGCTAATTAACTCTTTCATTCCTGTTTTGGCCCGGCTCAGGGCTTATGTGTGTATATATGTGTATATACTGTGTATATATATATATATATATATATATATATATATATATATATATATATATATATGTATATGTATATGTATATGTATATGTATATGTATATGTATATGTATATGTATATGTATATGTATATGTATATGTATATGTATATATATATATATATGTATATATATATATGTATATATATATATGTATATATATTATATACGGTATATATATACGGTATGTATGTGTGTGTATATATTTGTCCCATGTTTGGGGCCTAGCAAGGTATTCTAAATACTTAACAAAAACTTAACACATATCTCCCTTGCTTCTCAGCTAACAAAGCTACAAAATTCAA